>NW_015164252.1:100754-125114 GCF_001447785.1 Gekko japonicus
CGGTTCCTCAGTGGTGGACTCTCCTTCTCTGGAGGTTTTCAAGCAGAGGCTGGATGGCCATCTGACAGCAATGCAGATCCAGTGAACTTAGGCAGATCATGAGAAGGGAGGGCAGGATGGGTTGACTCAGTGCTGAGTTCTTGTGGCTCTTTCTTACACGCCCAGGGAAATGCTGATTGCCACTTTGGGGCCAGGAAGCAATCCTGGAGGGTTGTTGTTTTTTGTCATCTTCTGGGTGTGGAACAGGGGTCAATGCGGGTGTGGAGGGGGAGGTATTTGTGAATTCCCTGCATTGTGCGGGGGGTTGGACTAGATGACCCTGGAGGTCCCTTCCAACTCTTATGATTCTATGATTCTAGCTCTTTGTCCTGGGTCCTTTCACCTTAAAATGGGGGATGGCACCTTAATATGGGTGCTGACAGCTCTTTGTCCTGGGTCCTATCACCTTAAAATGGCCATCGGCCTCCCTAAATCCCCAGAAGCCAACCCATTCAAAATACTTCAGTGGGTCACAGAGAGATCTCAAAAGTGGACACTGGATCTTCTGGGCAGCTCTATAGATACCAATAGGCACATAAACAGGGCTACTTTGGGGCAGGAACGCACAGGAACGGAGTTCCGGCTGGCTCCTGAGTTGGCCACGCCCAGCAGGAACTCATTAGCATAATAGGCCACACCCAACAGCAGAAACTCATTAGGATTGGCTACATTAGGGGTGCGTGGCCTAACATGCAAAGGAGTTCCTGCTACAAAAAAGCCCTGGGTTTTGACAACAAACAAGGTAAACAGAATAAGAAGCAAAAGGTGGGTGTGGCTGGATGAGCACACTTCTGGTAACATGGGGGTGCAGCCTAATGTGTCAATGAGCTGTGCTGTCAGGGTTGTGGCCTAATATGCTAATGAGTTTCTGCTGTTGGGTGTGGCCTATTATGCTAATGAGTTCCTGCTGCGCTTTTTCTACAAAAAGAGCCCTGCATAAATACACACCCACCCAATAGCCTAGGGAAAAATGAGAGACTGTTTTTTAAGGGTTAGAGTGCTGGACTAGAACTGGGGAGTTCTGGGTTCAAAAGTCCTTCATGGGACTATTTATTGAATAATTTCACAACATCTGTATCCTGCCTTATCCCTTCAGACTCAAGGCAACTAAGAAAGCAAGTCCAGGTTGCAGGGACCCCAAGCATACTAGTCCAGTTGAAGGGTTGCCAGCCTCCAGGCAGGGCCTGGGGATCTCCCACTATTACAACTGATCTCCAGCAGACAGAGATCAGCTCTCCTGGAGAAAATGGCTGCTTTGGAGGGTGGGCTCTGTGGCATTGGGCCATGCTGAGGCCCCTCCCCTCCCCCAAACCCCGCCCTCTCCTGGATCCACCCCCAAAGTCTCCAGGTAGTTTCCAACCCAGACCTGGCAATCCTATCCAGTTAGCAAGATTTTTAAAAAGCACAGATTACAGTTTTAAACATGCAGAGGATTTTAAAATGCACATATTTGAAATCACACAGATTTTTAAAAAAACACCACTTAAAACCCCCTTGGAATTGAAAAGAATGCAGTTAGACTTGCCAGAACAGTTTTGCCTTCCTCCCAGACACATAATAACTGGTTGGCCATTGTGTGAGACAGGATTCGGGACTAGATGGACCACTGGTCTGATCCAGCAGGGCTCTTCTTACGTTCTTATACCTGCTTATATACTTATATCTGTTGTCAGAATTCTCAGGTCCCTGAATTCCAGCCATCCCTCATCTCAACACCTTGATGCCCTGGTTTCACATCATCCAAATCCAATATCTCTGGGAACGTATGGAAAAGCCTGGCAAGGCCCCCTCAATCGAGTCTCGATTCCCTGCTCTCTGAGATCTTCCTGAGTTTGACAAAGAACAGCAAGCTCAAAAAATGATAAACGAATCAATCAACGAAGATGATAAATGTATCAATTAGGTCAGAATTAACACAGCATATGACTTCATTAGCCACGTCTTTCCATCTCCTGTAAAGAATAATACATTTTCGAAGCCACAAAATTGGAAGGGGCAGCAGAGGTCGCCTCCTGCAGTCTCCCACAACCTTCTGTAACCAGAGACAAAAATGGCTTGCAGGGCCAGCCCTCTAAGCTCAGTGACTTCAATGGATTTAGAAGGATTTAACTCTAGGACAGTACTACTGATGCCTCAATCTATACTATATCTGAAAGAAGCTTGCCCACAAAGCTATTAAAGGTAAATGTTCCTTTGCTCAAAAGCCAGTCAAATCCGACTCTAGGGTTGCGGTTGCTCAGTTGTAAAGCGGAAGAGCCAGCGCTGTCCGAAGACGTTTCCGTGGTCCTGTGGCTGGCATGACTAAACACCAAGGTGCACGGAACGCTGTTACCTTCCCACCGAAGTGACACCTATTTATCTACTTGCAATTTCTTGATTTCAAACTGCTCACTCCGTCATGCGGCACCTGGGTCTCAAACTGCTGAACTACTGGCCTTCCACAGCCTGCAGTTCAGCATCTTAACCACTTGAGCCACCGCAGCTCCTTCCCACAAAGCTATAGCAAAACACTAAAACCCACAGGTTCATTGTGTATCACATGTGTAATCTAGAGCAGTGAGTCCCACTGGGGTGTAGGGGTAAGAGTGTCAGACTACAAGAAGAAGAGACTGGATTTATACTACCGTATGCCTTTCACTCGGAGTCTCAGAGTAGCTTACAATCTCCTTCCCCTCTCCCTCCCCACAACAGACACTCTGTGAGGTAGGTGAGGCTGAGAGAGCTCTTTCAAGAACTGCTCTT
The DNA here is from genome assembly GCF_001447785.1 of Gekko japonicus. NCBI lineage: Eukaryota > Metazoa > Chordata > Lepidosauria > Squamata > Gekkonidae > Gekko > Gekko japonicus. Next base: position 103,536 of record NW_015164252.1, read on the forward strand.
GACAGAACAGCTCTAGGAGAACTTGTGACTGACCCAAGGTCATACCAGCAGCTGCATGTGGAGGAGTGGGGAATCAGACCTGGTTCTCCCAGATTAGAGTCCGTGCTCTTAACCACTAACACCAAACTGGCTAGGTGTGCGAGTGTAAAAGTGCCATAGTCACAGCTGATTTATGGCGACCTTATAGGGTTCTAAAGTCAAAAGACTAACAGAGGTGTTGTGCCATTGTACCTGATTCACACCCACCATTTGCACTGCTCAGCAGAGTATGAGAGCAGGCCTTCTCTACTGCCGTCCCTTCACTCGTTTAGAAGAATCTTGGACTTTGGTACAGAAGAAAGTAGCACTTTTCTGGTGATAAAACCCTTGAAACTATTTTTTTTTTTTGGTCTACTTAATACTAGACATGGGAAGGTCCCGGGGGGGGGGACATAAAAATGGGGTGGCATTTCCCCCCCTGTTTTCCCCCTAAGCCTTTTCCCCCCAGAAAAATTTTAAAAAATGGATTATGGAATGTTTTAGTTTACAATGATAGGGCGGGATATAAATTAAATAACAAGTACAACAAGGTGTTCATATATTTAATGCTCCAATATTATTTCTAAAAACTATGTAACATGAAGACTTTTATGTAAGACTATGTGAAGTATCAAATCATAGCAATTCCTGTAGTCTGAGGATAAGCAAATGCTGGAATACAATTCAATTACTGAAAAAATACTGATGCAATTCTCAAATGCAAGAGAAAGATGCATTTCTGTCTCTAGGGGGCACTGCAGTTGTCACGAGTGAAGGAAAAGGTTTCCTTTTTGCTAGTGGGCTTCATCTTGTTGGTATAGTTGGTGGATCTGTTTGTGTCTTCTCAACTGTTTGTACTATGGAGGATTAGAGGAGATAAAATAATGTTCTTACTGGTTTTGTTATGTTGATAGTTCTTTTCAGTTTTTATTGGAGGGGGGGGGTTTTGCCTGCTTTCATAAACTGGCAAAAAGAGATTCCTCATAGTTCAGGTGTTCTTTACATTTCAGGGCCTTGTAGTTCCATTCATAACCAAAAAAAATTCAAACATTCAATTTATTGTTATTTTCTGAATAAGCTGTACTTTTCATATGTCAGATATGATGCTTCTATCATGCCAAACTAATTCATGCACACGGCATTTTATATTCCCAAAGTAACAAAGTGTCTTTCAATCTGTAAAGAGTACTGATATTGCATTTTTTTCTCAATTTTTCAAAAAAATGCCATTTTTCTTCTGGAAAAAATGGGGGGGAAACTTTTTTCCCATGGCTTCAAAATTTCTGGAAGTTTTATATCTCTACATATTACTGAACATCTTCCTTCTTGGTCTGGAAGAAACAGCATTCTGTAGGCGCCAAAACGTAGCACCAGAATGGAGGAAAATAAAAATCCAAGGGTGGTAAATTGATTTAACTCACTGCCCTCAAATTTCATGCCACTGCATGGACGACATTTAATGGAAATTATGGGATGGGAACTAGTTTGCCATTTATTTATTTATTTTTGCAGCGGAGCATACATTTCAGCTTGCCGCTAAATACTTTGCTTGGTACTAGTGCTTAAAGTCACCCTTAAAGCCTCAATCCTAGGGTTCAGTGCTATTAATTCTGAATCACTGGAACAGCAGACGGCTTGACTTTAACAGGCATCAGGATGAACCCGCAGGAAATCACTAGGGGAAAAAGGGCAGAGAACTGAATATGTTCCACAGCCAACATAGTTGGCCAGGTGTTACAGAACCTCAGCTCTTTACTTTCTCAGATCCTCCCCCCCAAAAAATGAATTCAACTCCTCATCACTGTATCCACTGTAAGTTTGGCCTACAGCAGGCTGCAGTTCCCCGGAGAAATTGGGGGATGGGACCTGGCGTGCCCATGTTTAAACTGAAAGTGACACAGGGGGACGTTCTAGCATTCCACGAAAACTCTGTGGTTTTACCATAGAGTTCTTGCAGAATGCTAGAGCGACCCGTGTGACTTCCAGTATAAAAATGGAAGTGACATAGGCACACTGCATGCAACATCAGCGCACCAGGCCTCCCCCCCCCCCATTTCTTCTGCCGGTGCCTGAGGCACCAGTGGGCATCAAAGGGAATTGATGTGAGAGAGCACTATGCAGTTACAGGAAGTGGGGGAGCAGCCAACTCAGCCTTAAAATGAGGGGGGGGGGTCAAAAGAGCTGAGTGGGGAAGCGAAAGAAGAGCCATTTCATTTTGAAAGTCACGTGAGGCCTAAGGTGCTCATAACAATAAAGCCTTCCAAAAGCGGTGGATGTGAGCTCCCCCAGCGCACACTGATGGGTCTGTGACAGCCAAATCCGCCATAGAGAGAAACTGTCGGAATGAATGTCAAGCCGGAGGATATGCAAAACTCACAATGGGCGGCAAAGAAGAACCATGACAGGAAATGCCTGTGAAATGATTCACGCCCGGCTTGAGGTGGAAGTACACTTCTTACGGGGAGGGGGAAGCGGCCTTGTCCTGAGGTTTGCTTCCCCTCTCCCCCCACCCCCGAAGAAGCTGTCTTAGGCCTACCTACCCAGTCGCCTGGATGTTCCGAGTCAGCTGTCGCAACATCTGTGTTCATTTTGCATGACAAAGTTGTTCCTCAGCGTTGACAAAGCCGGTGCCGACCGGGGACTTGCCAGTTTGCGGCTCTTCCGCCGGCTTCTCCAGCAGCACTGGCGGCTGGCCTTCCTCTCTCAATATAATGCATATTACATGATCCCATCCATATTTAATGACAAGTGCGCAATAGTTTTTTAATCTTTACAGCTTTAATGTGAGCGAGTGGTTTTAATAATTGGCGCTACCGCGGTGGCCTCTTCCCAGAAATACCCGGCAAAACTGCTGTGTTTTCAACCTCCCCCCCCCGTCGCAAGGGGGTGGGGGCTGTAAATGATAAAACTGGGTTCTCTAATAGGGTTGGCAGCTTCTCTTTGCTCTCTGGAAATGCCAACCTGTAGCAATAATCAAAGACGGATGCATCAACAGTTCTCAACAAAGTTTGAGGACAAGATGTTTCTCTTTCGAAAAGAATTTAGGCAGCAGAAGTGCAAGGCTGGAAGTGGATTGACCAAGGGCAACCAGACTGGACCTCAGTGTTCCAGGACAGGCCCCCTGCTCCCGTTGGTGCATGTGCATATGTGTGTATTTGCATTTTACCAGGGAGAACCTGTGGAAAGGTCTGCTTAGGGTTGTCATGATCCCTGAAGGGAACTTACCGGAAGAAGATGAAAAAGAGGAAGAGGAGGGGAGGAGGGGGAGGAGATTGGATTTATACCCCGCCCTTCACTCTGAGTCTCAGAGCGGCTTACAAACTCCTTTCCCTTCCCCTCCCCACAACAGACACCCTGTGAGGTAGGTGGGGCTGAGAGAGCTCTTTGAGAACTGCTCTTTCAAGGACAGCTCTGGCAGAACTATGGCTTGCCCAAGGTCGTCCAGCAGCTGCCAGTGGAGGAGTGGGGAATCAAACCCGGTTCTCCCAGATTAGAGTCCGCGCACTTAACCACTACACCAAACTGGTGTAGGAGGGAAGCCTAGGCCACGTCGCTGGCAACATGGCGACATCACTTCCAGTGCACCGCAAGTGACATCATTGTGTCCCCAACATCGCAGTGATGCTGTGGTATTTGGGTAACAACTCTATGGTAAAAATGGCTTCTACCATAGAGTTTTCGCTCAAATACCAGAGTGTCGCCACAACATCGGCAACATGATGACGTCATTTCCAGTACACACCGGAAGTGATGTCACTGCATCGCCAGCAACAGCTGCCTGTGCCCGCCTCCCCCCTGCTGGTAAGTCTCCCCGCTAACCAACTGATCAGTGGTGAGGATGCGGCCCGGGAGCAGAGGATCCCCTTCCTCCAAAAGGGGGCTGGCACCCCTAGGTCTGCTCCTCTTAGTCAGAAGGAGGAGCACAAAACATATCATTATGGGATGTTACACAGTGCCATGCATTCCACTAGGGCTACTTGCATTCTGCCATTGCGGACTGTATTGCTAGGGGCAAAGAGCTGAAACGAAGCTCTTGAGTGGATGTAGAGTTCTGGTGGCCAGGAAGATGGGATTAGGGTTGTCAGCCTCCAAGAGAAGAAACTCTTGTTAGAGTGAATGTGGTTATACAAGGGGCTACATTCTTAGAAAGGATGATTCGTTAGTTCCATGTTCTTTATCTAGCTTTTGATTTTGTAAACAAAATTAATAAATTGGCTTTTGCCATTAAAAGAAACTAGCCAGGGCTTATGCAGAATCTCAGGAGGTGGAGAAATATGAAAATCTTACTGCATTCCCCCCCACCCATTGCTTCCACTAGGGCCCATTCTGCATCTAGCATTCGCTCCACTGTTTTACCCAACCCACGCTGGAACAGAAATTCCCCTCGACATTGCTGGCCACTATCACTTCCTTTGATTGTCGGATTTTATGGTAGCCTCCACACTGCATGCCGGTTTCACTTCCTTTGATCTCTTGGTTTTATGGTACTGTCTGCAAAGATTTGTGGCCTTTTTATGGGCGTTCAGAGGTGGCTCTGCAGTCAGTATGGCGTTGGCCCAGGGGTATTTGAATGTGGTTTTGAGCTGTCTCTTTTTCTGTTCGGGTGTGGGTTTGGTAAAACAACGGAGCGGATGCTAGATGCAGAAAGGGCCTACGACTCTCTAAACTCCAACAGCTTGAGCTGGCTTTCTCCCAACTCCCCACCACCACCACCAATTGATACTCCAGCTGATAAGTACAGGGGTCATTCGGGGCCAAAATGAGCCGGAGCAGCCCAGGAGTGGGCACAAATGGCAGTGGCGGCAAGCCCCGCCCCCAGCGCCCAGCGGGCTTGAGGAGGAAGTGAAAAGAGAAGGGGTTTAAAGTTTAAACTGCTTCTCGTGAGAGTCGCGGCGCAGCAGCGGCACAATCTGCTATTGTATCCCATGGCCCCATAGAATACAATGGAAAGATCGTGCTGCCGCTGCAGCATGACTTTAGAGAGAAGGGGTTTAAACGTTAAACCCCTTCTCTCTTCGCTTCCCCCCCCCCCCCCCCCCTCGGCCCCACGGCTGGGGAAGGGAAGGGGAGGCTTTCGAAGATGCCTCCACCCAGGGCTCTTTTTGTAGAAAAAGCCCAGCAGGAACTCATTAGCATAATAGGACACACCCAACAGCAGGAACTCATTAGCATATAAGGCCACACCCCTGACAGCACAGCTCATTAGCACATTAGGCCGCACCCCCATGTTACCAGAAGTGTGGTTATTCAGCCACACCCACCTTTTGCTTGTTGTTCTGTTTACCTTGTCTGTTGTCAAAACCCAGGGCCTTTTTTTGGAGCAGGAACTCCTTTGCATGTTAGGCCACACACCCCTAATGTAGCCAGTCCTAATGAGTTTCTGCTGTTGGGTGTGGCCTATTATGCTAATGAGTTCCTGCTGGGCGTGGCCAACGTGGGAGCCAGCCGGAACTCCGTTCCTGTGCGTTCCTGCCCAAAAATAGCCCTGCCTCCACCCCTTTTTTTGTTTCACCTTCTGACATGCTTCCGGTGATGTCAGGGGGCGTATGCTAATGAGCGCCTGCACCTCTTTTTCACCAAAATGACCCCTGTAAGTAAATGATGCATCCTGACCTGGATAGCCCAGGCTAGCCTGATCTAGTCAGATCTTAGAACCTAAGCAGGGTTCAGCCTGGTCAGTATTGGGATGGGAGACCAGCAAGGAATTCTAGGGTTACCGTGCAGAGGGAGGCAAGGGTGAACCAACTCTGTAAGTCTCCAGGCTTGAGAACTGTACGGGGTTGCCACACTTCACACATGCACAAAAAACTGATACTCGTCTGCTCTCAGCAGCTTTCTTTCTAATAAGCTCTTGGGGGGGGAGTTGTTTTCTTGGAGGGGAATGAGATGGGCTTTGGTTTTATTGTTTGCTAAAAATCAGACTGACAAATATCCCAGCACTCGAAATTCTAGACAAAGTAAAACTTTGAGGAGGTGGTATGGAAAGATAAAGCATACAACTGCAATCATACAGCAAGTTCCATTGGTGCGGGTATGGGTACGTGATGGCACTAGTAAAGATAAAGGTTCCCTTGCTCGAAAGCCAGTTGAGTCCGACTCTAGGGTTGCGGTGCTCATCTCTGTTTCAAAGCCAAAGAGCCAGCACTGTCCGAAGACATTTCTATGGTCATGTGGCCGGCATGACTAAACACCAAGGCGCACGGAACGCTGTTATCTTCCCACCAAAGGGGCCCCTATTTATCTACTGGCAATTTCTTGCTTTCGAACTGCTAGGTTGGCAGGAGCTGGAACTAGAGACGGGAGCTCACTCCGTCATGCGGCACACTCGGGTCTCGAACTGCTGAACTACTGACCTTCCACAGCCTGCAGTTCAGCGTCTTAACCACTTGAGCCACCGCAGCTCCCCAAAGCCAGTATTTTTCTGGGTCACGTGTATTAATGGCAGGGGGTTTTTTTATATTCCCTAATCCCAATATCAGTATGGTATTCAGATTTGGGATTTTTCAGAAATCCCCTTTTTTTTTTCTGGCTCCATTATACCCTATGGGGATAATTATAGTCAATGGTCCCCATAGGGTAATCAATCCAGTGGTATATGGGGGGCTGTTTTTTGAGGTAGAGGCATCAAATTTACAGCATAGCTGCTGGTGCCTCTCCTACCCCCCCCCTCAAGTTCCAAAAAGATTGGCCTGGGAGGATCCAATTCTATGGGCCCACAAAGAAGGTGCTCCCATCTTCTATTGGTTTCAAAGGAGGGGGAAAAGGCAGTCCCTTTAAATGCCTTTTACAAGCTGCAAGTGAACTCCTAAGGCATTTAAAGAGCTCTCAGTCCCTTTAAACACCTCCTCCAAGAAGCAAGTTCACCTGGAAGACATTTGAAGGGACTGTAATCCCTTTAAATGCCCTTTTAACTTCGACTATCTGGTGGGCCTGAAAAATCCCAAATATTTTCAGATAGCCACAAAAACACCCCAAACTACATCCAGCTGAAATAGCCAGAAAATACTTATAAGGTATTTTTTTGGGATTTTTTGAGGCTAGGATATAGCTGAATGCACAACCCTAGATGGCACATGGACCTTTAAAAAAGCTTAGGGAACTACTTCTGTGTAGATTCAGGTGGGGTAGCCGTGTTGGTCTGAAGCAGCAGAATAAAGTTCGAGCCCAGTGGCACCTTTGAAACCAACAAAGTTTCATGTGCACGCACACTTCTCCAGGTACAATTTCGATGTATCTTTGTTTTACATCTGTGTAGGTAATTGAAAATGTGTAACACTGAGTCCCCGCTTTTTTTAAAAAAAAAATCAACTTGCAAGAAATCACAGAAGGATCAACAATCAGGTTTGCTGTATGCGGCGTGAAGGCCAGATGTGTTGCTGTGTTCCAGATGTTTTCACAATCCTGAATTGTTATGTACATGTTAATCACACAGCAGAAGGGGAGGAAACAGATGAAGGCAACAAGAGAAACAGAATAACATGGCACAAAATGCCACTCAGTTCAATGGGAAAACGGCTTGCTAAAAGCAGGGATGGATCCGAATTGTAGAAACCGTCGAGCTCAGTTCAATTCAGCTCAACTGCAGGAACTGTCGAGTTCAATTCAATATTTCTGTTTTGTTTCTCCCTCGTGAGAAATAAGCTCACTGATCTTGATCTTCATACCGCTTCCTCTCTCCTCTTGCTCAATTTTCCTCTATTAAAACGAATCGCTTTCCACATGATGGTTGCGTCAGTTGCACATAAATGACATATAAAGTCTCAATAGCAAATCAATGGTATATCAGTGGTATGAAAGGGATTAAAGAATAATTGCCAACAACAAACGGGAGTCAGACACAGGGAATCAAAACAAAACGAAAAGGGCCGTTGCGGCTGACCCATAGTTAAAAGCACGTGCCAGAATTGCCCATTCAGCAGAATTTCTCAGCTCTGCCACTTCATTAGGGAAATCCTCAGAGGTATTCCTTTGAAGACCCTGTCCTTTTCTCAGTGTAATAGACCCAAAGGACGAGGAAGGTATATATTAATCAGGATTTCATTACACCAGGGACGGAAGGACTGAAGCAACTAAAGGGGAACTTTGGAGAATGATATTTCCATGACAGGGAAGGTAAATTATCATCCGGTGTTTTGGAGGAGCTCTCCAAGCCGTCAACGTGAATCGAACTGGGAGAAATACTAAAATGCCAATCAATCCACTTATAGTTTTGGAAACGGGTTGATACAGCCCTAGCCAGGAAGAGATGCAGTAAATCGCGCAAATGGGCAGTCCAGGAGGAGAAATATACATCCCCGCTTTCTCTTTGAAGGTTTCAAATTGAGACGTTGGGGCTGGGTAAAAAGTTATGGTCTAACACATGCCTTTGGACACCTTTGCCTGTGGACACCTTTGGAATTGTGAGGGTGCCATTACCAAAATGGCTGCCACAGGAGGAAGAGGCAGAAACACTTTCACACACAGGGTGGAGAATATAAACACACACTGATGAAGCCTAAGGAGAGGATATTACAAGCAGGAGGGGGAGGAGGAGGGGGAGATCGGATTTATACTCCACCCTTCACTTGGAGTCTCAGAGCAGCTTAGAATCTCCTTTCCTTTCCCTTCCCCTCCCCACAACAGACACCCTGTGAGGTAGGTGGGGCTGAGAGAGCTCTCCCAAGAACCGCCCTTGAGAGAACAGCTCTGACAGAACTACGGCTTGCCCAAGGTCATCCAGCAGCTGCAAGTGGAGGCGTGGGGAATCAAACCCCGTTCTCCCAGACTAGAGTCCGCGCACTTAATCACTACACCAAACTGGCCAATGAGGAAAAGGGAGAATAAAACACACCCAAGTGGGGAAAGAGGCATTCTACGGCTCTGGTGCTCCCTCAGCCACACCAACTCACAGCCGATCTGAGAATCTTCTTTACAGGATCCCGAATCCTTCTTCAGCAAGTAGTGGAGAGGGTCCAAATGAACACCTCTTTATTCATGTAAAGGCAGCCAGTCACTCCTTCTGCCTTTGCAATGCCCCCCCTGTCTGCTTTCCTGAAGCACACAGCTCCTGGGGATGATACCCAACCACTCCAGCCGGGTTGCCAGCTCCATGTTAAGAAATTCCTGGAGATTTGGGAGGTAGAGTCTGGGGACGGTGGGGTCTGAAGAGGGGAGGGACTTCAGCAGACACAACTGCAGTCCACCTTCTAAAGTGGCCTGTCTCTGTCACCTGGAAAGCAGTTGGAAATCTCGGGAGATTTCCAGCCACCACCTGGAGGCTGGCAACCCTGCACTGCAGTCATCTTCCAATGTAGTGTGGGTGCAGGGTTCACGCGATGCAAAGACGACAGGACACAAGTCTGCTGGAACTGACTGAAACCTCTTATAAGCTCAGTTTTCCCCCATTTCCCTCCCTCTCCCTCCTCCTCCCTGCGTAAAGGAAAGTTACAAGCATTCTAGCATCCTTTTGGAATGTGTGTGTGTGTGTACAGGCTCTCTGCTATCTGTCTCTCCCCCTCTCTCAAGGCCAAACCGACTGCGTCATTTAGGCAGTCACCAGACTTCTCTTAGCACACAAATACTGTTGGGTTCCCAATCTCCAGCCAGGAGAACAGTGGATCCATCTGCACTGCTCTCCTACGTTCCAAGGTCCTGTTTCAGGTCCCCCCACTTTCTGAAATTAGGTGGGTGGCAAATCTGGGGAGGGGCCTCCTCAGTTGTGGCACCAAAACTCTGGAAGTCTCTCCCCAGGGAGATTCGTCTGTCCCCCTCTGTTGCCATCTTCTGCCAAGGAGTGAAGACTTTTTTGTTTGTTTGTTTCATTTGCCATGCCTCACTAATCGCTCCTTCCTGCCCAATGTGGAGGAGTGGGTTTGATTCCCCACTCCTCCACATGCAGCTGCTGGAGTGACCTTGGGTCAGTCACAGTTGTCTCAGAGCTGTTCTCTCAAAGGCAGTTCTCAAACAGCTCTCTCAGCCCCACCTACCTCCCCTTGTGGGGAGGGGAAGAGAAAGGAGATTGTAAGCTGCTCTGAGGCTCTAAGTGAAAGGCAGGGTATAAATCCAATCTCTTCTTCTCTTCTTCTTCAATGCTTTTAATTGTTGTTTTTATGTTTCTGTATTTCTATTTTTCTGTATGTGAATTTTCTTTGACCTGGATTGCCCAGGCTAGCCTGGTGCTCAGACCGTGGAAGCTAAAGCAGAGTTGGCCCTGCTCAGTATTTGGATAGGAGACCTCCAGGGAAGTCCGGGATCGCTACGCAGGGGAAGGTGATGGCAAACCACCTCTGTCTTTTGCCTGGAAAACCTACAGGCGTCCTGTAAGTTGGCCGCAACTTGATGGCACTAACACAAACATAAACGTTAGACTGGCAGTCTGTTGTGTCTGTCCATTTTGGGTGTTTTTTGGCTGGGAATCTTATACACCTCCAACCTGTGCTTCATTCAACTTCCTAAATGAGGAAGAGGGAACTGTTGGAAGGATCTATTTGCTGCTCGGAAGGTTCGTGTGGTTTTTGGCCTATTTGCAATAAATGTATTTCTTAGTTTAACACAACTGTGCCCCTGTAAGTTTATTAAAGTAAAGGTAAAGGTTCCCTTGCTCGAAAGCCAGTCGAATCCGACTCTAGGGTTGTGGTGCTCATCTCTGTTTCAAAGCCGAAGAGCCAGCGCTGTCCGAAGACATTTCCATGGTCATGTGGCCGGCATGACTAAATACCAAGGCGCACGGAATGCTGTTACCTTCCCACTGAAGTGGTACCTATTTATCTACTTGCAATTTCTTGCTTTCGAACTGCTAGATTGGCAGGAGCTAGAACTAGAGATGGGAGCTCACTCTGTCATGTGGCACACTCGGGTCTCGAACTGCTGAACTACCGACCTTCCACAGCCTGCAGTTCAGCGTCTTAGCCACTTGAGCCACCGCAGCTTTTATTACCACTCTCCTTATCTCAGTCCAGTAGCGACTGGCCCTGGAGTGATTCTGTGACTACTCGATCTTGTAACATTCACCTCTAGCATTTGGACAACTGTGCCTTCGAATCCGATGAGTGAGGGAAGGGAAATTTATGCTTTATGACCTGTATCTAAAACAAATTTTATTGGAAACTTTTATGTTAGTAGGTTTGAGTACTTTTTATAGTGAGGAGTTCTGAAAACTGCCATAAAATTTTGCCTTGGGGGTTATGATTACATTTGTATCTTTTCCCCACCTTGTATAAATAAAAAAGACAGTTTTTACTGTAGATGCTTAAATGGTTAGAATGGTGTTTGGGTTGTGATGAACCTTTTATAGGCATGGTGATATAAGAATTTATTTTTTAAAAAAATAACAATAAATAAATACAACTTAACATTTCTTGATAAAGAAATTCCAACTCCGGGTGGTATGAACAAGACCTTGATAGACCGCAGAAGTTGTCACTGGCAATCTCATATTTGATCAAATAGAAACTTGGACTGGGTCTTTTTTTTTTACATGTCAAACTCAATTATTTTATTAAGAAAAAGTTTGATCTAAGGAGCAAAGGAAAATTGACCAATAAGCTAAAGAACAGTGTGATCCTAAACATATGAAGCTGCATTATACACCAGTTTGGTGTAGTGGTTAAGAGTGCAAACTCTAATCTGGGAGAACCAGGTTTGATTTCCCACTCCTCCACATGCAGCTGCTGGTGTGACCTTGGGTCAATCACAAGTTCTTTCAGAGCTGTTCTCTCATGAGCAGTTCTCGAAAAGAGCTCTCTCAGCCCCACCTACCTCACAGGATGTCTGTTGTGGGGAGGGGAAGGGAAAGGAGATTGTAAGCCACTCTGAGACTCCAAGTAAAGGGCAGGGTATCAATCCAACCTCTTCTTCTCTCTGTCAGGACCCACAGTCGACCCTTGGTGGTCCATTAAAGTCAGTATTTTCTACTCAGACTGGCTCCCCAGGGTATTTTTCATTAACCCACTTCCAAAACCCTTAATAGTAGATGCCGGATTGAACCTGGGGTCTTCTGTATGCCAAGCAGATCCTCTACCGCTGAGCCACAGACCCTCCCAAGGGGCTTGAGCACATGAACACACCTAAAGCTGCCTTCGACTGAATCAGACCATTAGTCCATAGCTGGGTGGTGCACATAAAGCATGGCCCCCACCAAAAAACACACTTTCTTTTAAAAAATTAATTCTTTAGAAGGAATGCAAAGCAAATAGAAAACATCACCACACTCCACACTCATGGCAGCTTACTGACACTCTCCTTCTTCTACTGCATGAGACCCTTGGTGGTCCATTAAAGTCAGTATTGTCTACTCAGACTGGCTCCCCAGGGTCTTTCTCATTAACCCACTTCCAAAACCCTTAATAGTAGATGCCTGGGATTGAACCTGGGATCTTCTGTATGCCAAGCAGATGAGCCACAGACCCTCCCAAGGGGCGTGAGCACATGAACACACCTAAAGCTGCCTTCGACTGAATCAGACCATTAGTCCATAGCTCCGTGGTGCACATAAAGCATGGCCCCCACCAAAAAACACACTTTCTTTTTAAAAAATAATTTTTTAATTTGGAGATAGCTCAGGACGGGTAGCCATGTTAGTCTGTCTGTAGCAGTAGAAAAGAGCAAGAGTCCAGGAGCACCTGAAAGGCTAACAAAACTCTTGCTCTTGCCTACTTGTTAATTTGTTATCCAACAACTCCATTTTTAAGTGTGTTTTGAGAACGGGGGGGGGTCTGCTTTTGTGGATGCTGATGCCCTGCAAAGGGGGGACGTGGCCCAAAGTCCTGCAGCCCAAGACTACTGCCAAGACTACTCAAGACACCTCGAGACAGACTGAGATTCTCCCCCCCCCAAAAAAAAATCATTCTTGAATACATGAAACTGTCTTATACTGAATCAGTCTGCCCATCTATCAAAGTCAGTATTGTCTCCTTTGATTGGAAGCGGATCTCCAGGATTTACAGTAAATGCCTTTCACACCATCCTATCCTTTCTAACTGGAGATACCGGGGATTGAACCTGGGACCATCTGCATGCCAAGCAGTTGCTCTGTCACTGAGCCACAGCCTCTCCCTGATAGAGAGGTTACTGCCTTCTAACCATCATGTATTCTACCAGTTTTTCTGCTGATGCGAGGGAAGAGGACCCCTTTTGGCCACTGAAAAGGCTACATAGGGATCTGGACAAAGGTCAGATGGGACAGTGGCTAGCAAAATGTTGGAAATCAGATGTAATACCCTCAATAGAGGAACTGATAGAAAAACTGTTGTTGTTGGCTGAAATGGATAGGTTAAGTTTAATATTACAAGGGAAAGACCAGGACGTATATGAGAAAAGATGGAATAAAATGTATGTATGGTTGAATAATAGGATGTGAAAAAATGACTCACCGGAGGAGGAGGAGGAGGAGGAGGAGGGACAGTGGCTGCATTGGTCAGGGAACTCATATGAGCTCAAGTGGAAAAGCTGGTAGGATCCAGCCCACTTATTTCAGGGTGTAACTCTGCTTACAGTTGTGTTGTAAAGCAACTAACATAAACGGCATTTAATACCCACTTAAGAATTAACATACTAGCATGCTATGAGAAATCCTGTGTCAGCAGTAGTATAAAAATGTTGATTAAAAATGGCATATTTTAGGTGAATAGGTTTTTAGTAACTCTGTTTCTGGGATCTTTTTTTTTTTTTTTTAACCTCCTCATCTTCATTTGTAATGGGTTATAGAATGTTTTTTACATCTGAAGCTTTGGAGGTGGTAAGACGAAATTGAACCAGGGGTCATTTCCTGCAGGAGCGCACAGGAGCGAAGCTCCGGCAGTAAAGAGCCCAGGGGGCGGGCACATGCAACAAGCCCCAACCCCTGCTCCCAGCAGCCCTCCGTCAGAGCAAGAAGCAGCCAGGTAAGTTGTAGAGCTCCCCCCGGTCCAAAGGAATCCAGTGGCACCTTTAAAACCAGGTTTTATTCAGATATAAGCTCTCCCTCCTCTGCGAGGACAGATCTGCACATTCTCCCCCCCCCCCCAATAGCTAGGAATCTAAAACAGTCCAGTGGAGCCTGAGCAGTGGGTGTTGCCTTCTGACACCCTTCCGGTGATGTCAGGGAGTGTGGCATATGCAAATGAGTTATGCTAATGAGCTCCTGCTCCTCTTTTTCTACGAAATGACCCTTGAATTGAACTATTGTGTAGAAGTCCCTTGTCTTGTCCACTCCTCCAGATGCTGAGAGACAGGAATCTTTGAAAGCTCACTGCCAGCTTACCTCTGAGCCATTATCAAATCGAAACCCTGTTTTGGAGCATGGGACTCTTAGAGAAGAGAACGGACTATATTATATACCATGTCTTCACAGGTATGCAAATAAGGGAATGACTGTCGGAAGTGCTTCCTCATTACCAGAAATGGTCAAATCTGATCGCATCGTCTATTGTGACTTGATCACACAAAAGATCAAAAAGGAGAATGCTTTGCAATCTGTATATTGAGCTCCATCTTTCTTTCACTATTTTATCTCCCCTCCAGCATACCTCACTGGGTCCATCAAATCCATCGCTCTCTTTCTAGCAGATACCAATCAAGACATCTACGGCTACTGCCCTGACCTGGATAGCCTACACAAGCCTGATCTCACCAGATCTCGGAAGCTAAGCAGGGCCGACCCTGGCAAGTATTTGGATGGGAGACCTCCAGAGAATCCCAGGGCCGGGGGGGCAGAGGCAGGCTTATCAAGCCACTTTTCTGAACATCCTCCATGCCCTAGTAGGGGTCGCCATGACTTCCAGGCACGGGCATATACACACACACAAATGCAACCCCCCCCCAAAAAAAGCCAAAACAAAACAAAAAACAATGCATCTATGGCTACTCACAGGCAGGCCTTTAAGGCACAAGGCTTTAGGCACATGGCTTCTCCTGTCATCTCCAACACTTTGTATCCAATGGTATACTACCTCGGAAGTTGGAGGTTCTATTTAGCTTGGTAGATCTCTTCCCCATGAATTTAACTCATCTATTTTAAAGCCATCTAAACCCTACTAATTGGAGGGCAATTTCTGTATGTTTAATTCTGCATCGTGTAAAGAAATAATTTTGCTAGTTCCAATCCTCCCACCACTCAATTTGACAGTGACCTCCAGGTTCTTATATTGCAAGAGACAGAGAAAGATTCCCCTTTCTAAAATCTCTCCATTCTTATTATTTTTTCTGTTTTTCAATATGTATGTACATATTTTCTCTCTCGAAAATTCTGAAATGAATTCAGGGCTGCTTCAATTTTTACCAAATTCCTGCATAGACGAAATGTACCCAGATTTTCCTCTGTTGATCATAAAATGTCACATTTGATATGCAAGTTTCTTGCTGCAAGTAGAGGTGCATAGGAGGTATAAGGAATTATGGGCTTCAGGGCACATGGGCTCGATAAGGAAACCAAATGAAGAATGGTCATGTCTTATGATGAACTTGGAGGTTCCACAGATCTAACATGAATCTTCTGTGCAGAAACTTGGAAACATGGCAAGCATAACCCCAACTGATGCCTTGGTTATTCCAAATGAACTCATGAAGCTGCCTTATACCGAATCAGACCCTTGGTCCGTCTACTCAGACTGGCAGCAGCTCTCCAAGGTCTTGAGCTGGCCTTTCACGTCACCCACTCCCTGGTCCTTTAACTGGAGATTCTGGGGATTGAACCAGGGACCTTCTACATGCCAAGTAGATGCTCTACCACTGAGCCAAAACCCCACATGTGTGAGTTAGGCCCCTGCCACACGGGGGGAAGGGAGCACGGGCAAAGTGCAGCTTTTGAAAGCCACACCAAAAGAGACACGCGGCGGCGGGATCACATAGATCCCCTGAGCCACCGCGTAGTTCCTCCCGGGCATAATCAGATGCCGAGGGGAAGCCACTGAAGAAAGAGCGCGGCAGCTGAACTGCGCATGTGTGTACATGCGCAGTTTGGCCGGGAGCCTGGATTGCTCCGGATGACGGGTGCGCTGGTGAACCCACAGCTGCGCTTGATGCAGCGTTCCAGGTAAGTCCTCCTCTGTAGGTGGTTCTTTTTTGCAGCGGGTTTTCCAGCTTTAGGGACGGATCGGGGACGGGTGCATGCTGCTTCCCAGATGTTGCGGTGAGATTGCGCCCGTTTGCTGCATACCCGATCCGTCCCTGTCCTGGGCCAAAACCTTCTGTGTGACCGGGACCTTAGTGTATCATTGTAGTGGAAAAACTGCGGAAGTCCATTGTAAGTCAAGGAGGCAGGTGGTGAGCCACACAGTCCTTCTCCTTGTGAATGACAGTCTCAGGGCAGAAGGGGGTTAAATTCTACCCAAATAGAGAGCACCTGGTGGTGGGAATACAGTGGCAGGTACTCATTTGCATATTAAGCGACACACCCCTAATGTAGCCAATCCTCCAAGAGCTTACAGTAGCTCCTGTAAGAAGAGCTCTGTAAGCTCTTGGAGGATTGGCTACATTAAGGGGTGTGGCCTAATATGCAAAGGAGTTCCTGCTAAAAAAAGAGCCCTGAGAGTGGGCGAGGTCTCTGGGTAGGATGGCAGCAAGCTAGAGCAGAGGCTTCTTGGCTACAGCTCGGTGTTTTTGGACTGCTTAATGTCTGGAGGAGACTTCCTATCCAATATAGGTTTCAGGGTGCATGGGAAAGTAATGTTTATTTATTTTGTGTGAATAAAGCTGCATCCTTTGTTCCGATTGCTTGTTGGAATCAATTTGAATGATGGGTAATACAACCATCTAACAGGCCGGCAAGCACATTGCTCTTTGAAGATTAAGGGCTACTCTCAACTTCTCCAGAAAGAGTACGGCATATTAGAAAGGAAAGTGTTAAAGAGAGCAATGCTAGAATTCAAACCGATAGT
Organism: Gekko japonicus; assembly: GCF_001447785.1. Taxonomy (NCBI): domain Eukaryota; kingdom Metazoa; phylum Chordata; class Lepidosauria; order Squamata; family Gekkonidae; genus Gekko; species Gekko japonicus. Next base: position 120,386 of record NW_015164252.1, read on the forward strand.
CCTGGAGGCAAGAATTAGGTGTAGGATGTCAGACAGACCGAGGATGGCTTAAGAGGACAGCAGAACTGAAATATTACCCAAAGGGTACAATAAGACTTTCTGAAATTGTGGGGAAAGTGCCAGAAGCTAGAGGCTGAAGGCAATATGCACCATCAAAAGGAACTCTTCTTACCGGAGGCGGTTTTGACTACTTCTGTTTCTGCCCCCAGGAACAGTCACTTGTGGGAAGGGGGGGGGATATAGTCTGTTCAAAACATCCTTAAGTGATTATGACTTCTTCCCTTTTTGCAGTATCCACTTGCCTTTTACAGATCCACCATTTGATTCTGGGTTTTGCCTGCTTTCTTGCAGCTTTGCATATGTGAGAGCTGTCACAATAACTTGGATATTACAGATCATGAAAGGAGTAGAGTGTGTGTGGGGGTGCGTTCAGACGGGCATTTAAGCTGGTATAGATGCCGGTTAGAATCGGAGTACTTATGCGCGATCACACAGCGAACATCTGCCTTCCGTCACAAACACCCTTTAAACCGGTGTATTCTGCTACTAGGTCCCCAAGTGGTGGTATCCTGAGTGCTCTGGTTCCAACCGCATTATCCCCGTCTGATCGCTCTCTGCCAGTGTAGAGCCACGTCCGTTCGGAAGCCTGAGGTTTCCACTTTTCGGCCGCCATTTTTTTTTAAGCCTCCTCAATGTGTGCTTGGGCAAAGCTTTGCACCAGCATTTGTAAAAAAAAAAAAAAAGATGCTTGGTTTTAGGCTGCGGACAAGTCCGGGACCTCACAGAGGCCCTTTTCGCTGTAAAAGTTTAAAGGGAAGTCTTCGCTTCAGGGCACACTTTTCGGGACGGGGTGTTCTGCGCCTGCGCGAAGATCTCAACTCTGTGGATGGCTGCCTATGCGCATGTGCAAAATGTAAAAAAAATTTAAAAACCGCCGACGCATGCTGCTGCATGTCGGTAGTGTGAATAGGCATATTGCGATGTGCTGCGCAGTCAGGAGGTGAGTGTGATCGCGTTTCTTCCGGATCCAACTGCTCCGTCTCCAACCGGAGCAGTTTATGCCGGCTTAAATGGCCCGTCTGAATGTACCCTGTGTGTGTGCAAAAGTGCCATAAAGTCACAGCTGGTTTATGGCAACCTCACAGGGTGTTCAGGTCAAGTGATTAGGCAGTGGTGGCTTGCCATTGCCTTCCTCTGCAAAGTCTTCCCTGGTGGACTCCAATCCAAGTAATGACCCTGCTTGGCTTCTGAGATCTGAACAGATTGGGGCAGGCCTCTAGCTACAGTGGGGCATCTCAGGGATAGGCCCCCCCCCCCTGACTTACTGGCAAGGCCCCCCCAAACTTCCCATCCAGCCCAGGGGCCCTGAGTGCCAGCAGGTGCAGGGAAGGAGCCAGGTATTCCTGCACAGCTGTCTGGCACGAAGGGCCAGCTATGGTGTCCCCGTCGAGCCAGACACCAGAAAGTCTATTTAACTTTAATTAAATTACCTTTAATTCGATTAACCAATGCCCCCTAAGAAATTTAAATGCCCCCTGGCTAAAAATAATGCTGGTTACGGGCCTGGATCGGGCTATAACTATACCATCACATCCCAGTAAAGTCTGTACTTCCTATGAGGAAAGGCTGAGGGACTTGGGAATGTTTAGTCCGGTGAAGAGGAGGTTGAGGGAGGGAACATAAGAACATAAGAGGAACCAATGTTGGATCAGGCCAATGGCCCATCCAGTCCAACACTCTGTCACGCAGTGGCCAGAAATACCAGGTGCCATCAGGAGGTCCACCAGTGGGGCCAGGACACTAGGAGCCCTCCCACTGTTGGCCCCCCCAAGCACCAAGAAGACAGAGCATCACTTGCCCCAGAGTCCCTATCTAGACCTTGTGGCTAATAGCCACTGATGGACCTCTGCTCCATATGCTTATCTAATTCCCTTTTGAAGTCATGTGGAGAAGTGGGGAATCATAAGAACATAAGAGAAGCCAGTGTTGGAATAGGCCAATGGCCCATCCAGTCCAACACTCTGTCACACAGTGGCCAAAAATACCAGGTGCCAACAGGAGGTCCAGCAGTGGGGCCAGGACACTAGAAGCCCTCCCACTGTTCCCCCCCCCAAGCACCAAGAATACAGTGCATCACTTTCCACAGACTGAGAGTTCCTATCTATACCTCGTGGCTAATAGCCACTGATGGACCTCTACTCCATATGCTTATCTAATTCCCTCTTGAAGCTGTCCATGCTTGTAGCAACCACCTCCTGTGGTAGTGAATTCCACTCTTTGGGTGAAGAAGGACCTCCTTTTATCTGTTCTAACCCGATCGCTCAGCAATTTCAAGGAGTGCCCACGAGTTCTTGTACTGTGAGAAAGGGAGAAAAGTACCTCTTTCTCTACCTGCTCTATCCTGGACATGATTGCTCTCTTGAAGTACTTGGACAGCTGTCACTTTCACTCTGGATTTTACTGTGCTAACTGGCAAAATCCAGTTGGAAAGTGCACTGGAAGTGGATTGAAACTGGATTACTGAGTGTGTGTGATTGCAGCCCCTAAGTATTTGAAGGACTGTCCCTTAGAGGAGGGCAGGGAGCTGTCCCTGTTGGCAGCAGAGGAGAGGACTCGCAGTATTGGGTTTAAATTAAGGGTGGGAAGGTACCGGTTGGATCTTAGGTGGAATCAGCTGCCTCAGGAGGTGGTGAGTTCCTCCTCCCTAGCAGTCTTTGAGCAGCAGCTGGAGAAACACTTTTCAGGGACACTCTAGGCTGATCCTGCATTGAGCAGGGAGTTGGACTAGATGGCCCGTGTGGCCTCTTTGAACTCTGTGATTCTATGATTCTATGATCTATATTAATCAACCACTTTTAACCCACACACCACCATTCTTGAAGGAGCTCAGGGCAGTATACCTGGGTCTGCTTTTCTCCATTTCACCCTCTTGACAACGTTTTGCGATACATTATGCCAAATGAAGTGACTGGCCAAAGGTCAGCCGATGATCTTCGTGTGAATTACAATCGGAATCCTGGGTCTTCCCAGTCCTAGTCTGCCAAGCTAACAGGGTGCCACACTAAGGTCACAAAAGGCATCTGTGCCTCCTCTCCCTCCCACAGAAGGTCCCAGGTTTGATCCCAGGCATCTCCAATTTTAAAAAGATCAGGTAGTAGGTGATGTGAAAGACCTCCCCCTGAGACTCTGGTGGAGTAGACAAGTTTGAGTAGACCAGACCGACCTCGATGGACCAATGGCCTGATTCAGGAGAAGGCAGCTTCTTGCGTGTTCATGTGTTCAAGCCCCAAGTCACATGGACTCCATTGCCACAGGAGGTGGTGGCGGCTACAAGCATGGACAGCTTCGAGAGAGAACTGGATCAACATATGGAGCAGAGGTCCATCGGTGGCTATTAGCCACAAGGTATAGATAGGAAGTGTGGAATAGAGTGTTGTCCAATCAGCTTCCATATGCAAATAACCTTGGAACGCTGGGCGGGACTGCACAAAGCAGCCAGTCAACCCAGCCAGTGTTACTGAGTGGCAGTTTTTCCGGCCTAACACTAAAGGGGTGAAATTTAGAATGTTCATATAGAATGTTCTTATTCAATTATATATAAGGAGAGATGTTCTTCAGTCACTCAGGTGGTCAGAGGACACCGAAGATAAGGTAAGGATGTTCTGCAACTGGACCAAATGCAAGATCTTGCTCTGCTTATGTAAGGGTGAGGGGCAAATTCTGCCAGTTCCCTCCCCCCTCTAAAGGTCCCACTTCATTCCTGAGAGCCTCCCACCCTTCAGCAGTGGCTATGAGGGAAGGCGACATGGGCTGTATTGGGAAGTGGAAAAATCCCTCAGTGAACTCAGCTCAGTTCCCATTTCATCGGATGCAAGCGATAATTACTTTTGATGTTGCTTTTATGTCCCAAAATAATGTTATAATGTATCGTATGTTCGTGTGCATTACACATGCCAACTTTATGTCTGAGTATGATGTCACGTTTCGGTCTAAGTATGCGACCCAGTTTGGGTTTCTGCCTGGAAGGAGATGCATGTTTTCCCGTAAACAGTAAAATAAAACCAACATGTATTGAGCAAATTTGTTCTTAATGAGAAGCAGGGAAGTTGCCCTAGAATGAGCCAAGCCGAGTGGTCCCACAAGCCAGCGCTGCGGGGGTCACTCGGCTCCATTGGACAAGGAGCGGGTGTTGGTCCCCCCTGTTTCTTCCTCCTGGAAACTGGCAGCAGTGTCGGAAAAGACAATTGGTGAATTGGCACCAGTGGCCATTGCCACAGAATGGTCTGAGCCAGCAGGCCCTGAGGCTCCGGCAGAGTTGCCAGAGCTTGGTTATGTTTGCTCCTGGCCATCGGCAGCCCTCTAGGGCAGTGGCCCACCGAGAAATTTCCCTGTAGGTTAAATGGCCCAATCTGCCCCGATAAGGAGACATTTGAGAGCGCATTTATTGCCACTGTGTTGCGCCTGGTAGTGTTTTAGTTAACCTTTTATTTCCTCACATTAGACGGAGCAGCAGTCATGGTATTGTCTTCCTTTCATGACAAACTGAAATTGATTGGGATTGGGGAAAAGTAGAGTCGGCAAAAAGAGAAGAAGAAGGAAGAAGAAGGAAGAAGGAAGAAGAAGAAGAAGAAGAAGAAGAAGAAGAAGAAGAAGAAGAAGAAGAAGAAGAAGAAGAAGAAGAAGAAGAAGAAGAAGAAGAAGAAGAAGAAGAAGAGGAGGAGGAGGAGGA
>NW_015164252.1:126348-133265 GCF_001447785.1 Gekko japonicus
CACTCGGAGTCTCAGAGCAGCTAACAATCTCCTTTCCCTTCCCCTCCCCACCACAGATGCCCTGTGGGGTAGGTGGAGCTGAGACAGCTCTTTCGAGGACTGCTCGTGAGAGAACAGCTCTGGAAGAACTTGTGACTGACCCGAGGTCACACCAGCAGCTGCATGTGGAGGTGTGGGGAATCAAACCCGGTTCTCCCAGACTAGAGTCCGTGCTCTTAACCACTACACCAAGCTGGCTCTCATTGGTGGTGATGGACAGCTGCCTTTGCCCGCCTCTGCATAGCAACCCAGGACTTCCTCGGGGGTCCTCCCATCCAAATACTAACCAGGGCTGACCCTGCTTAGCTTCCGAGATCTGGCATCTGCACTTCTCACCTAAGCAGAAGGAGGATCACTGGTGGCCTACTCTTAACCACTACACCAAGCTGGCTCTCATTGGACAGCTGTCTTTGCCCGCCTCTGCGTAGCAACCCAGGACTTCCTCGGGGGTCCTCCCATCCAAATACTAACCAGGGCTGCTTAGCTTCCGAGATCTGGCATCTGCACTTCTCACCTAAGTAGGAGATCACTGGTGGCCTGGACCTCCTCTGTCTCATATAGTTTTTCCAAGGGGGTGCGACAGGGCGAGTTCCAGGTTTTGGAGAGCCCTGGGCCAAGAGTTCCCAAGGGCCCCCAACTCACCCATGTGTCTCACTACCTGCCTGCACATCCTTCCCCTGCCCAAATTGCAAGCCCTCCCGCTACCTGTGTTCACAGCCACCTGCACTGCCCATGACTCCTTCCCTCGTGGCACATGGACGGCTGAGTACTCACAAGTGAGCCGGCCCGGAAATGGCATGCTGGGGCCACTGTGTTCCACAAATATTTACAATCACATTCTTCATCGTTCCCCGACAACATATCAACCTGCCACCAATAAATATGGTTGCCATCTGCCTTCTACCTGGGGGCAAACTCCGACCAACACTCCCCGGTCCCCATCAGTGGTTGCCCTGAAGCAGTTTACGGTTGGGCCAACCACTCCTGGACTTGCGGATCACATGGGCGGGGAGGGCTTGGCTGGGGGACGGCGTTGCGCTGTGGGCACTGATCCCTCGTTCTGCCTTAAGGGGTCTTGTGGGTGGAGCACTAAGTGGCATGCTCACACGGGGGCAGTCGGCTGGCTCTAACCTCCAGGTGGCGATGGAACCAGGCAGCAGCTAGTGGCCACATGGCACCCTGAAATTTGCCACTCCGTGGGTTACCCTTCGGCAGGCTGGCCGGCGAGTGGATTTGTTCATCAGGTGGCAGGTGGGTTGCCCAGTGCTGGATCCATCTCCATGCTGTGCCAAAGCTCTTGCTCTGCGTCCAACAAAGCTATGGCCTACTTTCATCCAAAATTCTGCCACAGTATTTCTTCTCACAATACCCCACCCCCTTTTACTAGCCCCTGGCTCTGCAAACCGCAGCTCTATTAAGCTCAAATTTAGTGCACGTGTCCCTCGGGGCAAATCTTACCAATCTTTTGAGGCAGAAGGGAGTTTGTCAGGTAAGCTTCTCAGGTACGGGTGACACCAAAGTCCAACACGTGACTGGTTTGATTCAAATATTCCCATTTTCATTTCATTTCTCCCTTGTGAGACCAGAACTTGTGAGGCTTTTCACGCCGGTTAGTTTCTCATTCCTCACGCAAAGTTTTGTCATGAAATTGAACTTTTTTTTTCAAATTTATTTTTACGTTGACAGCGTGTCAGTGGTGTCAAAAAAACAAGAGGAGGAGGAGGAGGAGAGATCGGATTTATACCCCGTCCTTCACTACCCAAGGGAGTCTCAGAGCGGCTTACAAACTCCTTTCCCTTCCCCTCCCCACAACAGACACCCTGTGCGGTAGGTGGGGCTGAGAGAGCTCTTGACAGAACCTGCTCTTTTTTCAAGGACAGCTCTTATCAGAACTATGGCTTGCCCAAGGTCATCCAGCAGGTGCAAGTGGAGGAGTGGGGAATCAAACCTAGTTCTCCCAGATTAGAGTCCGCACACTTAACCACTACACCAAACTGGCTCCAAACCCTTAAATGAGTGAGAAGGACACTACACGAAATTAAAAAAAACCCAAAAAACAAACCCAGAACAAAACCAATCCTATCAACTCTGAGGGAAAAGTTTTCCATATTGGGAGTGAAATGATGTAAGATAACATAAGAACATAAAAACATAAAAGAAGCCAATGTTGGATCAGGCCAATGGCCCATCCAGTCCAACACTCTGTCACACAATGGCCAAAAATACCAGGTGCCATCAGAAGGTCCAGCAGTGGGGCCATAGCTTGACAAAGTACTGCCTAAGATATATCTGTGTGGGTTCTTCCAAGTTCCCTTTAGTGAATAATCATACACAAGATTTGGAGCTGCTTCTCCTATGCATCACTGCATGACTGATTCAGAAGATCCTGTACAGATTGTCTATGATGGGCTGAGATGTACGGCGCTCCTAGATGATAGATTCAAAAGCTAGAAGAGCCCTTTTGTCCATATATTAGTGCAGAGTCCACTTCTAAGCATAGAGTGCCACTTCCAAGAACATCTTAGACAGCAGGAGGCACTCCAGACGAGGGGCAGGCACATGTAACAGGCCTTCCTGGGAAGACCTTAAAGTATGAGGGGGGACATATGCCGCCCCCAAGCCTAGCCGTCCGTCTCCGTCAGAGTTGTGCAGTTGCTCTTCTCCGTGTGCCATCTGAGCCGCAGCGGGTTGGGGCCCTCGGTGAGGCAGGGAGTTTGCAAATAAATAGTCACAGGGCATGATTATGATATTGATTCATGGGGTATTTGGCTCCTGTTTATCTTAAAGGAGACTGTAAATTACCACTGGGCCTCCCCATTTGGGTCTTGTGTAAGGAATTGGCTCTCGGAGTATTAACAAGCCAGCTGTTAGTGCTCCTTTAATATTTCCCTGTCTCCTGCACCATTAGACAGGGGCTGCGTCTTTAGTACCTACTCGATTTGTTAATTATTAGTAGGCCCTGTGTGCGAGGGACTGTCCAATAGGAAAATCTCTCACTTGTGTTTGTCACTATTTATCATCAGGGATCTTACTTTGCCATTTTAATGGATACCAATTAAACATGAGAGATGAAAAGGCAAAGTTTAAAAGTACTTAAAGGGGGGGGGTCTATGGTCCTATGGTCCTGTAGTCCTATGGATCCAGGGGTCACTCTAAAATAATTATCTTGGGGTGTGTGTCAAAGACCATTACTGGACATCAGTGGATTTCTTTTGTTAGCTGGACATACTTGCTTTTGCTAGTATTTTATTTATTTATTTATTTATTCTGCTTCTATACCGCTCCTTCCCGCAGGCTCGGAGCGGTTTACATTTGATTAATTACATCCTATCTAGGGCCACAATTCACGGGGGGAGGGTGAATGCCTACCAGCATCCAGACAGCAGGGCTCTTTTTTCTCTCGGCTCTTTTCATGGTGGGCTCCTCACCTCCTGGCGACGGCATCTCGGTGCAGGTCTTGTTTGCAGCGACTCCTTCCGTTGAGGTCTTCATGGTGTGCGGCTATGCGACGGTTGCAGCTCCGGCACACGTCCAATTGGCCCCGCTGTGCTGCGTCGTTGCGTCACCATGCCTCCCAGTCCAATCCTCACCTGGATTCTGCCGCTGCTCGACGTCGGATGATCGCCATGCTTGCCGAGTCCCCAGATCTCCACATGTCGCCGCCACACCACACTGTTACTTCACCGGCACTCCTGCTGCACATCACTCCGTAGGGAGGAGGGTGCCCCCTGCTACCTAGGAGCAGGTACCCATTTATCTACTTGCAATGCTTTCGAACCGCTGGGTTCAAATCTGGTAGGATCAAATCTGTCACTCTTCTAAGCTAACAGTTGGACAACATTTTTCTGCCACCTCCACACATAGAAAGTGGCCCATGCCAGGTGTTAAGGCATTATCCACTCGCACAGAGAACTACCAACTGTGGCTTGGGAAATCTCAGGGGATTTTTGTTGGGGGAGGGTTGTGATGCCTAGGATGGGCAGGGTATGGGGAAGGGAGGGAGGGGGTGAGATGCCATAGTGTCTAGCTTCTGAAGTTGCTGTTTCCTCCAGGAAAGCTGATCTCTGTAGTCTGGAGGTCAGTTGTAATTCCAAGAGTACTCCCAGTCCCGGCTGAAAGTTGGAAACCCTACTGAAGGGAGGAGGAGGAGGAAGAGAAAGACGACGAAGAGGAAGACGACAAAGGAGGAAGAGGAAGAAGGAGGAGGAGGAAGAAGGAGGAAGAGGAGGAGGAGGACGAGAAGGAGAAGGAGGAGAAGGAGGAGAAGGAGGAGAAGGAGGAGAAGGAGGAGAAGGAGGAGAAGGAGGAGAAGGAGGAGAAGGAGGAGAAGGAGGAGAAGGAGGAGAAGGAGGAGAAGGAGGAGAAGGAGGAGAAGGAGGAGAAGGAGAAGGAGAAGGAGAAGGAGAAGGAGAAGGAGAAGGAGAAGGAGAAGAAGAAGAAGAAGAAGAAGAAGAAGAAGAAGAAGAAGAAGAAGAAGAAGAAGAAGAAGAAGAAGAAGAAGAAGAAGAAGAAAGGAACTCTCCGTCTGGGGCAAGTGATGCACTGTATTCTTGGTGCTTGGGGGCAGCAACAGTGGGAGGGCTTCTAGAGTTCTAGCCCCACTGATGGACCTCCTGATGGCCCCTGGGTTTTTGGCTCTGTGTGACACAGAGTGTTGGACTGGATGGGCCATTGTCCTGATCCAACAGGGCTTCTTTTATGTTTTTAGTGGCTATTAGCCACAAGGTATAGAGGGAACACTCTGTCTGGGGCGGTGATACTTTGTATTCTTGGGGGGGCTGAGAGAGCTCTGAGAGAACTTGTAAGTGACCCAAGGTCACCCAGCTGGCTGCAAGTGGAGGAGTGGGGAATCAAGCCCAGTTCTCCAGATTAGAGTCCGCCACTCTTAACCACTACACCAAACAGAGAGTAGCAAGCATGATTTCAAAGCATGCACGATTGGTGGGGGGGGGAGTGCTCCAGTGCCTCTGGAGAAGCCTCAATGGGAGAAGTAGGATGTCGTCATTGATTAAACCCAGCTGTCCTATAGACCTCATGTTCATCTGCACCATCAGTGGCCAGATCCCTAAAGAAATACCTTTTCCTTCTTTGAAGTGCCTCTTAGTCTTCTTAACTGCAGCCTTCATTCAAAGATAAGTCCATAGCTTTCTGTTTTTTGAAACAAATTGTACTAGGGAGGGAAAGTGTGCCGGTGATTAGATCTCCATTTAACCACCACACTGTTTAAAGAGAGAGCAAGAGAGAGCAAGTCTAGGTCTCTCCATTTTAGTGCATGCCCTGGTAACAAGAGCAAGAGAGAGCAAGAGAGAGCAAGTCTAGGTCTCTCCATTTTAAAAGTGTGATCGGCCTGGACCTGAATAGTCTGGGCTAACCCGATCTTGTCAGATCTCGGAAGCTAAGCAGGGTCAGCCCTGGCTACTATTTGGATGGGAGACCTCCAAGGAATACCAGGGTCATGACGCAGAGGCAGGCAATGGCAAACCACCTCTGAACATCTCTTGACGTGAAAACCCCACCAGGGGGCGCCATAGGTCAGCCGTGACTTGACAGCAAAAAGAAAAACCAAAAATTCTCTCACTGATAGTCCTGGTTGCAGATAGTCCTTCTTGGAAGGATCTAGCTGGCCATAGTTGGTTTAGTTTATTTATTACAATAGTATATCATCATTATTTATTTTAAATGTGCATAAAGCTTGGTTTTATGCATACACAATTTCCTTTTTGCCAATTCAGTTGGTTAAACCAACTGAAGCCCAGATTGTTTGATTGATTGATTGATTGATTGATTGATTGACTGTTTGACTGTTTGATTGATTGATTTGTACCTTGCCCTCCCCGCTGAGGCAGGCTTAGGGCGGCTTACATAAAAATGGCAACAGATAAAACAACAACATAAATGTCAGCATAAGACACACAAACGTAATTACTGAAAAAGGTTAGATGGCAATGGCAGTACAATGGTAGCAGAGTACGTATTAAGCATAACAAGTATACAGTCAGCAATAGATTTCACTGTCAGCAATCTCAGGCTGGATAGTGATATTGGAGCAGGGCATAGATGGTGAAGCGCGGCTCCTTCCCTAAAAGCCTGGCGGAAGAGCTCCGTTTTCGAGGCCCTGCGGAACTGTGATAGGTCCCGCAGGGCCCTGATCTCTTCTGGAAGCTCATTCCACCAGGTTGGAGCCGCCACTGAAAGGGCCCTGGCCATGGTCGATGCTAGCCCGGCGTCCTTAGGGCCAGGGTGGGTCAAATGATTTTGAGACCCTGACCGTAGTGCTCTCTGGGGAACATGTGGGGAAAGGCAGTCCCTCAGGTAGGTAGGCCCCTGACCATAAAGGGCTTTAAAGGTAAGCACCAGCACCTTGAAGCGAATTCGGTACACTATAGGTCACCAGTGCAGTGCTAAAGGTAAAGGTAAAGGTCTCCCTTGCTCGAAAGCCAGTCGAATCCGACTCTAGGGTTGCGGTGCTCATCTCCGTTTCAAAGCCGAAGAGCCAGCGCTGTCCGAAGACGTTTCTGTGGTCATGTGGCCAGCATGACTAAACACCAAGGCGCACAGAACGCTGTTACCTTCCCACCGAAGTGGTACCTATTTATCTACTTGCAATTTCTTGCTTTCGAACTGCTAGGTTGGCAGGAGCTGGAACTAGAGACAGGAGCTCACTCCGTCATGCGGCACACTTGGGTCTCGAACTGCTGAACTACTGACCTTCCACAGCCTGCAGTTCAGCGTCTTAACCACTTGAGCCACCGCAGCTCCACAGTGCTAGAATATCTTTAAATCAAGTGCCAGTCATATTTAGATTGTTTGCTGAGGTGCTGCTTAGAAGTATAGTGGGTGGCTTTCAGGGTCAGGGACCTCATAGAATCAAAGAAGAA
>NW_015164252.1:133393-143000 GCF_001447785.1 Gekko japonicus
GGAGGAGGAGGAGGAGGAGGAGGAGGAGGAGATTAGATTTATACCATGCCCTTCACTCGGAGTCTCAGAGCGTCTTACAAACTCCTTTCCCTTCCCCTCCCCACAACAGACACCCTGTAAAGTAGGTGGGGCTGAGAGAGCACTTTTCAGAACTGTCCTTGAGAGAACAGCTCTGCCGGAACTACGGCTTGCCCAAGGTCACCCAGCAGCTGCAAGTGGAGGCGTGGGGAATCAAACTCGGTTCTCCCAGATTAGAGTCTGTATACTTAACCACTACACCAAACTGGCTCTCAAGGGACTATACAGGCCATCTAGTCCAGCCCCCTGCTCAGTGCAAGATCAGTGGGTTCTAATGCCATAGAGAGGATCCTCCAGAGCTGCCGTTTTCCCCAAGGGAACCGATCTGTGTCATCTGGAGATCAGCGATAACTCCAAGAGATCTCCAGTCCACACCCAACTGGAGGCTGGCAACCTGAGGCTCCATACCCTCTGTGTTCTGCCAGAAAGATCCAAGGTAAGGCCGCTTTCTGAGTGCCGAGACTGAAACCAGACCGGAGAAACGGGGAAAGGATAGCAACCGAACTCCATTTTTAAAAATGCAATGCCTCTTTTTTTGTTTTCCAAAGGGGAGAAAGACACCCTTTCCCTTCCCTTCTGCTCCAGGACAAAAGCTGTCTCGGTGGTTGCTGGCACTGGGGATACAGATGAAGCGCGGCAGCTTATGCAACGCTGAATGATGGAGAGTATAATACAGGAACTCGGGGGGGACGTGTCAGACGCTGGGGAACGTGGGTCCCAGCTGGAGCAGCGAGAGAGCCGGCTTGGCAGACGGGCCTATAAAGCAGCATGGGTGTTAGTGCAGAAAGGAGATGTTCACCTGCTCACCGCAGCTGGAGGCGCAACATTAGGATCACTTCTACGGGGATCGCCGGGGGATTAGGGAGCGTTGTGGGGGGACCAGCTTCGTTCCTCCTGGTGAATCAGAAATGAAAGGCTGGAGGGAGGAGTGCGTTAGTTCAAAACAGCAGCCAAGGAACCAAACGTGTAGGGTCAGGGCCCGATGCCTTCCGGTGACTATGCAAGGGAAGATGGCCATGCTGCCTGCTTCGGTGGGCTACCTCCTGCTCTTTAGGGTTGCCCAGGGCTCTTTTTTGTAGAAAAAGCCCAGCAGGTACTCATTAGCATAATAGGCCACACCCAACAGCAGGAACTCATTAGCATATTGGGCCACACCCCTGACAGCACAGCTAATTAGCACACCATGTTACCAGAAGTGTGGTCATCCAGCCACACCCACCTTTTGCTTCTTATTCTGTTTACCTTGTTTGTTGTCCAAACCCAGGGCCTTTTTTTGTAGCAGGAACTCCTTTGCATGTTAGGCCACACACCCCTAATGTAGCCAGTCCTAATTAGTTTCTGCTGTTGAGCGTGGCCTATTATGCTAATGAGTTCCTGCTGGGCATGGCCAACTTGGGAGCCAGCCGGAACTCCGTTCCTGTGTGTTCCTGCCCAAAAATAGCCCTAGGGTTGCCAACTCCAGTTTGGGAAATTCCTGGAAATTTGATGGGTGGAGCCTGGGCAATAGGGTTGCCAGGTCTGGGTTGGGAAATACTTGGAGACTTTGGGGGTGGATCTGGGAGAGGGCGGGGTTTGGGGAGGGGAGGGGCCTCAGCATGGTCCAATGCCACAGAGTCCACCCTCCAAAGCAGCCATTTTCTCCAGGGAAGATGATCTCTGAAACCTGGAGATCAGTTACATTTGTGGGGAAAACTCTACATAGAGTTTTCCCCTCAAATGGCTGTGTCCCGCCCCCAGTGTGCCCGGCGTCACGACGTCACTTTCCTGTGACGTGCACGCAGGGGTGGGGTTTCCCCAGGGGCCGATTCCACGGGGGCAGAAATCGGACCTCCAAAGCGGGGGGAAATCCGCCCCCCCGGGGGGATTTGGCAGCCCTAAACACCTTTCCTGGCATCCACCAAATGTTTTTAGAAAGTGGGTGTTGGCTTAAGACCTCTGGTCAGTGAAGCTAATACATGAAAGGAAAGGAGAAAGTGGGTGGGGCCGAGTGGTGCTTTTTGCCCACTGGAGGTTTGATTGGGTGTGCAGATTTTTTTAAAAAATGCTGTTTTGGCAGCAGCTGCCACCACAGGACAAGGTATAACTAAAAGTTAGATGTGGCAGCCGTTTTGTGGCTGGCTATGCCTCCTGCGGCAGCCATTTTGCGGCAGCTGTTTTGCAGCAGCCATTTTGTCTCTGTACCCAGCACACTCTGTCAGAATTCCAAAGGTGCCTGCCGGCTCAAAAATGGTTGGGGACCCCTGCCATGGAGTCTGCCCTCCAAAGAAGCCGTGTCCTCCCAGGGAACTGATCTCTGTCATCTGGAGATTGATTGTAATTCCAGGAGATCTCCAGGCTCCACCTGGAGGCTGGCAACCCTGCCTTTATCCCCTGGCCCCCGCCACTGCTGGGATGAGCAGAGGGAGCAAGCGGAGTGGGGAAAGGGGGTGGGTGTCACAGTGTTGTGCAGTGCTCTAAGTATCCCAGAGCATTGCCCAACAAGATGACATCACTTCCGTTTTTTTCAGCCATTCTCACCTGTATCTGCTGCTGCCCTGAACCTCTTGCTGGTTGCCAAGCAAGACTTGTTAACCTAAATGCAAGATCAGATCCACGTTTTTTGGGGAGGAGGGGATTCTGATCTATCATTCATCAGTGTGTGTGTGGGAGATTGAATTTATACCCCGCCCTTCACTCGGAGTCTCATGGGATTCTGATCTATCATTCATCAGTGTGAGGGGGGGGGAGATTATACCCCTCCCTTCACTCGGAGTCTCAGTTCTGATCTATCATTCATCAGTGTGTGTGTGGGAGATTGAATTTATACCCCGCCCTTCACTCGGAGTCTCAGAGCAGCTTACAATCGCCTTTCCCTTCCTCATCCAACAACAGACTCCCTGTGAGGTAGGTGGGACTGAGAGAGCTCTGAGAGAACTGCCCTTGAGAGAACAGCTCCAAGAGAACTGTAACTGACCCAAGGTCACCCAGAAGCTGCATGAGGAGGAGTGGGGAATCAAACCCAGTTCTCCAGATTAGAGTCCGCCGCTCTTCACCACTACACCAAATTGGCTCTCAGAGGTTTTCTGAATGGGACTGTGGGCTGGCTTGAACCATGGCCCCTGTTATGTATTAACCGCGGACTTCACACGCGGTCGGGTTAGCACGTGGTCATGCGCTAGGGCTAAGCTTTGCTCAAAAGACAATAGCCGGCTTGGTTCCTAGAACAAACCAATCAGCCACCCCGGATCTGGGAGTGGACCTATGGGTGTTAGTACACTGTAAATAGCCTATCACAGGTTGTGTGTGTGTGCGTGGGGTGTGGGGTGTTTGGGGATATAAGCAGGGATCCGACCCTGCTACTTTGTCTTGTAACTTGGAGCTGAAATAAACTATGAGCTGATTCACTTATAACGCGTCTGAACCCAGTACCTTACAGCCCCCCTCCCATTTTTGTTTGTAAAGAAGCTAGATGGTTATTTCCAGGGCTGTACAAAGGCCAGCCATTCCCGATTCTCCATTCTCCAGCCAACACGGATGGAGTCTAAAAGTGCACACTTGAGATTCCCTTGAGTCCTTAACGGCCTTCAACAGACAAGTCCTAATGAAGCCAAGTTAAAAATCTGTAATAAATTAATGAGAATGTTCCTTTTAACGGCAATCATCCATACACTCCATCTTAGAGCCCTTTTTAATTATTGTTACTAATGATAGAGTTTTTGGGTCAGTGCCTTCAAGAAGAAGCAAGCTGAAAACTTCTTTCTGCTTGCAGCCAAGCAGCCCGAGTTGAAGCTGCACCTTCCACATCCGGAACAACTAATATTTATTACCTAAAAAGTTCTGCTTCCTCTGAACAGCTGGGCAAGGACATTGCCTCATTGCGATGCACTGGAGAGCCTTTGTGATTAGGTTTATTTTGTGCTCACTCTTGCTTTTATTCTTTCCACTCGTCTTCAGCTGAAATAATTGGCTTACAGCCCTTCTGGAATCTCTTGCCATCGCTTGCCTCGGTCCGCTTTCTCCACTGACGGCTGTTATTAATTGCTGCCTTTCTTTGCATTCTCTGGTCAGCAGAATTTGACAGGTTCTTTTACCGAGACCTGATGTCATTTCATCCCCAAGCGCCAGGGATGACAAGAGGTTAAAGGGAATGTGCATTGTTACATTGGCTTGGCTTTCTAAGGTCTTGTCCAAATGATCCATCTTCTCATGGTTGGTGATGTGA
The DNA here is from genome assembly GCF_001447785.1 of Gekko japonicus. Taxonomy (NCBI): domain Eukaryota; kingdom Metazoa; phylum Chordata; class Lepidosauria; order Squamata; family Gekkonidae; genus Gekko; species Gekko japonicus. The sequence goes on from NW_015164252.1 coordinate 137,673, forward strand.
CATCTGATGTAAATACTTGCCCCTAGTGTTGATCACTGCAAACAATAATATGCACTGCATGGGATAAAGTAGGGGTGTCAACCATGCGGCCCGAGGGCCGGATGAGGCCCCCCCCCGGTGGGCTTCTATCAGGCCCGCAGTGGAACTGGCTGTCTTCTGCCTCTTCTTCCAGTTCTGCTGCTGCTGTGTCATCGTAGGTTTGCTGTTTACAGATACACACCTGAACAGCATACTCAAGATTGCAACAGCACAGACATTTTATTTATTTATTTATTTATTATTCGTATTTATACCCCGCCCTCCCAGCGAACTGGCTCAGAGCAATAATTCAGAGCTAGAGGTGTCAGTTGTCAGACACTGTTAAATAAACAAAATATTGCAAGAGTGCTGATGTTTTAAGCATATTTTAAGTAAAAAAAACCCTTTGTGTTTGTGTCCTTTATAAAGTTTATATCTCCGCTACCTGGCATTACATTTTATGGCACGCGTGGCCCGGCCCAACAAGGTCTCATTTATGTCAGATCCAGCCCTCATAACAAATGAGTTCGACACCCCTGGTATAAAGGATTTTGGAAACAAATCTTCCGCTGAGATGTGGATCCCTCCTAGTCATATCCCTCTGTAGCTCCGTATCCTACAAGTCACTGCTAGCATCCCACAAGAAGCTGCAGAAGTGATATCGAAAGCCAGCACTTAGAAGGTGAGCCATAGATGGCTAGATAGTCTCCTTTGCTTCAGATGGTTTGGAATCAGAACTCGGTGGTTGGCCAATACTAAACCCCTCACATCCTTGTGAGCAGAATGCAAAAACATTCAAAATGCTACAGGATGACAAGATCCCAACAAAATCCTCCAATCAGATCCAACGAAACTACAGTCCTGGTCATTTACCTGGTCACTGTGGACATTAGAAGAAGGAGGGTGGGAGGAGGAGGAGATTGGATTTATACCCCACCCTTCACTACCTGAAGGAGTCTCAGAGCAGCTTACAATCTCCTTTCCCTTCCCCTCCCCACAACAGACACCCTGTCAGGCTGGTGGGGCTGAGAGAGCTCTTTCAAGAACTGCTGCTGAGAGAACAGCTCTGAGAGAATCTGTGACTGACCCAAGGTCACACCAGCAACTGCATGTGGAGGAGTGGGGAATCAAACCCTGTTCTCCCAGATTAGAGTCCGCGCTCTTAACCACTACATCAAACTGACTCTCGTAGAACTGTCATGCTGGTTCAGATCATCTAGGTGCATCTATCTCCAGCCATTGCCTGCCTGATAGATGAGAAACTCACAAGTACAACAAATTGGAAATAGTGGCCAATTCCTGTTGTTTATCATCAACATTTAGTCATCAGCCTTTGAGGAAGAAGTTGTAAAAGTGGAGGCCATTGTTCTAGAAGTTATAGAAGTGGTGATTGTAGTTACTAGCCAGTGAGAGACCGAGGTTTCCTTTTGTTATGTATTGGGACTGGAACATTCCAGGACTGTTTCTACTAGAGACTGGCTGAGCTTGGAGCTCTAGAACAATAGCCCACCAGGACCCTGGAAGTAGCCATGAGGAATTAATGGTTCTGACAATAGCCTATCATTGGTAGTTGTTTGGGAAGTGGGTGGAGTTTGCATGCTATTTAAAAAGGGCCCTGGCCCTGGGTCTTTGTATTGTTCTTGCTGAATCACTAATAAAGCAGAGCTGATCACTAGGCTTGTGGTAAGACCATCCACGGAACCCAGTATTTAACGCCTTTATTGAACACACTCAGTGGAATAAAGTAGGACCCATATTTCAAGGGTCATGCATTTATCTATATCAATAGATGATAGATAGATAGATAGATAGATAGATAGATAGATAGATAGATAGATAGATGATAGATGATAGATAGATAGATAGATAGATAGATAGATAGATAGATAGATAGATAGATAGATAGATAGATAAAAGTAAAAGTAGGATCTTTGGTGCTTCCAGCTAAAGGATTTTAGACAACATAGCTGAGAAAGACCCAGTTTACAGAATTCATGAAATGTGGTGGTCACTAGGACTGCAGTGACACACGTGAGAAAATACAGAGGGGGGGGTGTTATTTCCTCCAGAGGAATTTGACCCGCCGTTGCACGATCACACCTCCCTTTGAAGCTGTGGGTGCAGTCCGTCAGTGCGTGATCAGACACAACTGTAGGTGAGTCGGGTTTTTTGGTGGTGTTTTCCCCCCATGCGCTTAACCGAGGGATCGATGAATCGCACCTCCGCACCAAGGGCTCCCTATAGAGTTTGCGATGATGCGCATACTGTGAAGGGGAAAAAAACAATGGCACGGAGTCGGCATGGCCTGATCAGACCATCCCGATGCCATGAGAGCGCGCTGGAACAATCAGACAGGGGAAAGTCCATCCATGGCCCGTCGCGACCCGTTAAGTACCGGATGTTCCCCGGTGTCTTTTAACTCCGCTTCTGCGGTGGAGCAGAATGGGTTGCCAATGGCTGCAGGGTGCTTCCCAGATGTTGTCTGATCATGCCCTTTAAATCCGGCCGGCATTTGCACCTATGTCGGGTCTAATTGTGCGCAACCTAGCTCATTTATTTTTTTATTTATTGGAAATGTTTATTAGCCTCCTTTCTCCTTTGCTCCCATAAGGCAGCTTACAATACAGATGGTCTTCAGTGGAGACAGACAAGTTCATAGAGGGTGAGTCTATGGACAGCCATGGTAGCAAAATGGAACCTCTGGGTACAGAAACATACTTTTGAACAGCAGAAACTAGGCAAGGGGGCAAACAACAGTGGAATCCATTCATCTCTGGGGCTGATTGGAAAGCTTCTCAGAGGCACCTGTCTGTAGGAAACAGAATGCTGGTCTGGATGGGTGTTGGCTTGACCCAAAAGGCAATGTTTGTGTTCTTTTCCTAAGACTCGCTGGCCCAGTTCAGGAGATCAGATGAAGCTAAGCAGAGTCAGCCTTAGAAGCTACCTGGATGAGAAAGATTCTTGTCTGACAAGTCCCACTCTGAAGATTTTGGAGGGCGAACAGGCTCTAAAGGTAATGAATGAATGACAGTCTCCGACCATTAAATGATGGCAAAGTTGAGTAATTGCGGGAATGTACTCATAAACCTGTAGGAAAAGTTGGTGCTTCAGTCTGCCTGCGCTGCATGCCTGTAGCTTCTGCCGTTGGATAGACTCTGGAGTTCATTCTCTCCAGCTGTCTGTGTGTCACAGTCTTCCTCTCCCCCCCCCCCACCTTCCCCAGAGCATGCCACATTTTTGTATCCTTTTAATTTTGGCAGCACATCAGAGGGTGGCTCTCAGCTTCCCATCGAAATGAAATAGTAATGAGCAGGCACTGTTTGTATTATTCATTGCTCTTGGCAAAACAAACGCCGATCTTATTATAATGCCACTGTTAAGATTTTGATAGCATAATGAAACCACCTGGATTTACAGCGGGCCCTGACTCGTCGATAAGGTAATCTCTTTGTTGACGAGAGACGGCGCATCAAAAATCTACTTGTCACCAACAAATGTTGCGTAGATCTCTCCGGACTCCTCGCCAGACACACCGCACCACTGTTATCGGCTACAGATTTACAGTCGAGGGCTATTTGTGAAGGGAAAGTGGCTGATCTTTGAAATCTGAAATATTCCTCAGCAGAAAGGAGGTGGACTTGTTTGGTTATTCTTTTGTGGCACTTTAATGTACAGCCTGGCCCAACCCAAAGGCTCAGGATAGGTGGTAATCAACCCAGGTTACAATATTAAGAATACTTGGTAGGCAGGAAGTCAGAAGGGGATGGTTTCCAATAAGTAGATTAAACATTGAGCTGTCAAAGAAATAACGTGCAAGAAATAACTTTTAGGAAAAGAATGAAAATTCAGCCGACCAGCTAAGGATGCTATCAAGATCACGGTCTGAAAACAATACGGGAATTTAGAAGTCCACCTTGAAGGATGAAAAGCACTTATAGGCCTTGACATATGTATGCAGAGTGTGGCCTAGGTTATACAATTAAAATGTCACCAAAGAATAATGAAATGATTACGCCCCCTTTTCGCTGAGGAATATTTAGGATTTAAAGATCAGCCACTTCTCCTTTGCAAATGCCCCTTGACCATGAATCCGTAGCTCCATACATGCTCATGCCTGGCAACCAATGGGAGCGTGGGGGCAGGGACATGCTGTGTGTGTAGTGATGTCACTTCCAGGAAAAGCCAGAAATGACATCAGGTAGCTCTAGGAACTGCTGCACATTGTGTGTGTTTTAACATAGAGTTTCCAGTGATTATTAAAGCTACCTGATGTCACTTCTAGGTTTCCCAGGGAACTGAAGTCATGGTGGAAATGGCACCAGTGTATGTCCGTCCATTCCCCCCCTCCTGCACCCTCCATGGTCCTGCCAGTTGCCAGGCATGGGCTGGCAAGCCTATCAAGAGTAAATACGAAATATTTTGCCAAGTTCAATCATTTTGCCCAAGTTCATTCAAAATAAGGTCTAGAGAGTTTTCCTATCACTACCCAGGTGCCTCAGAAACCGATTAGCATTCGGTTAGAGAAGCAGCACGGTATAGCGGTTAGAAATGTCGAACTAAGGTTGGGAAGGCCCATGTTCCTACTCCCACTTGCCCTGAAGCTTCCTGAGTGATTCTGAGGGACAAGTCATCCTACCATTTCCCCAAAAGGGACAAAATTAGGACAGCGATGTAGTAGGGATATGCATCAGAAAAGAAGGACTGTTCCTGAGGAACTTGGAACAGTCGGAACGTCTGTGTGACCACGGTCCCTGCCACACAGCAGGGAATACGACGCTCGTACCGCGGCTAAAGTGAGCCGCAGTAAAGTTGGGACAGCGCGGCGGGATCTCACGGATCCCCTGAGCCGCGTCGCAACACTCCCTGGCACGATCAGATGCCGGGGAGAACGCGACAGTGGGAAGGGGAGCCTGGCGAACTGCGCATGCTCACACATGCGCAGTTCGGCCAGGAGCCGGGGATGCGCCGGCGCAAGGACGCGCCAGCGATCCCACGGCCAGCGTTGCTGCGGCCCTTCAGAAAGAACCACCTCGGTTAGAAGGCCATGATTGTAGATTTGGTTGGCATGCATACTTATGGTATGATAAGACAAAAATGGATAGCTTTTTTAAGCTTCATGTGGTAAGAAAAGCGTTATTTGTGGTATGGATGAGATATAAAAAATATTTCCGTGATGTAAGACCATTGTGGATTGTACCAGTAGAAGTGTTAACATCTTACTCAAGACATAGAGACAAGGATTGGTTGCCATATAAAGATTTAATTAATTAAAAAAGAGGGAACAGAATGGGTAATGAAAAAGCAGAATGA
>NW_015164252.1:143214-157505 GCF_001447785.1 Gekko japonicus
AGTCCACAAAGAAATGCAAAAAATACTGAAATGCTCTTTCAAGAAGACACCAGAAATTCTGCTTTTGGGATTAAAAGTGGAAGAAATCAATACGACTAAAAAGACCTTATTCTGGTACTTAATTACAACTGCGAGAATGATTTATGCACAATTTTGGAAAACAGAGAAAGTACCAGAAATTGAAGACTGGATACAAAAAGTTCTGTTCATGGCAGAAATGGATAAAATTACGAAAAAGTTGAATAACAAAGAAGATGACGTGTTTTTTGAAGAATGGAGTGACTTTAAAATATATCTGGAAAAGAACTGGGATGTGAAGCAAAATTTAATATGTTTAGAGCAATATTAAGCCAATTGATGTTATCTTAAGATTGTAATTATAAGAAAATGATATAACTGATGATGTAAAGTAATGTGGAGCGGGGGGGAAGCATTGCGGGAAGCCACTGGAGGGAGGGGAGGAAATGGGAATGGGGTAGACAATGGAAAGGATGAAATGGTTTATTTCTATATGTTGAATTCCTAAAAGAAAAAGAAAAATTTGTTTACCAAAAAAAAAAGAAAGAACCACCTCGGGAGGTGGTTCTTTTTTGGAGCGGAGCAACGCTGGAAGGGACGGAACCGGGACGGATCCGGCACGCTCCCCAGATGTTGAGGTGGGATCGCACCGGTTTGCTCCGCCCCCGTTCCGTCCCGCTCCTGGCCCAACTGGGCTCGTATGAACAGGGCCAAAGATTGTCATTTGGAAAACAAATGGATGTGCGATGTATTAACCGCATTTATTATATATTTTAATATTAACAATCATGTATGTGGAGTATTAATGAATAATAATGAAAGTGTACTGTAACAGCTGTTGTTGTACTTTTTAGAATCAACAGTATATTGTCAATAAGTCACCAAGAGAAATGAATTGTTGAAGGACAGTTTATGTAAGGTTTCATACTATTTTTATTCTTATCTACATTATATATTTATACACAGATATAGTTTTTAAATGAGATTTGTATTGTTGTATTTGATAAGGTACACCTCCTTGTTCAGAAGAAGATCATTGTTGAAACGGCACATCATTCCGGAGACCACCGTCTACTACATTCACTATTTATATTACTCAATTTCTGTTATTGTATATTATGATTTATGAATATATTATTAAGCACTAAATTGTCACAGTTCTTTTCCATTTTTCATTTAACCGCATTTAAACCATAAGCTGTGGTGGCTCAAGTGGTTAAGACTCTGAACTGCAGGCTGTGGAAGGTCGGTAGTTCAGCAGTTCGAGACCCGAGTGTGCTGCATGACGGAGTGAGCTCCTGTCCCTAGTTCCAGCTCCTGCCAACCTAGCAGTTCGAAAGCAAGAAATTGCAAGTAGATAAATAGGTACCACTTTGGTGGGAAGGTAACAGCATTCTGTGCGCCTTTGTGTTTAGTCATGCCGGCCACATGACCACGGAAACGTCTTCGGACAGCGCTGGCTCTTCGGCTTGGAAACGGAGATGAGCACCGCAGCCCTAGAGTCGGACTCGACTGGCTTTCGAGCAAGGGAAACCTTTACCTTTACTAACCATAAGTACCCCGCAAGCACAGAAAGCAGTTCTGCAAACCCAACTGGCTGCTGTGAAAATCTAATGAGAAGGCCCTGATGAAAAGATGGAGTTGATATGCAGATTAGGGGAGAGGGGGACGGGGTTGAAAATAGAGTATGAATATGCCCTTGTCTCTTGCATGTCAGCGAAGGCTCTGTCTGATCTGGGAGTAGAAGACAAGCTGGGAATAAACAGTCAAAGTCCTTCTGTCCTTCTTCCTGGCTCCCTCCCGTTGCCTCCCTCCCCTCACAAACAATAATCTAGGCCACTGATCTGGCCCACTTCTTTGACAACCGTTCTCGTTTCCCCTCGCCACTTCTTCTTTCCACTTGAAAAATCAGAGAGGATTTTGCCATAACTGTCAGAAAACAAGATACAAACTTGGAGGCCTGAAACAGAACTTATGGATTTCAAGAGCCCTCGAGTCCAAAGTAGCTCACAGGCCTCTCGCTTTCCCAGTCGCTGAGGTAAATTTTATGTCCTGCAGATTTCCCCTGGGAATGTTTTGAACCCCATCATGGAGTTCTCAGCCTGCTCCCCAGGAGTGGTTGAGTTAGGAGGATGAGGGGAAGACCACGGAGCGATCAGGTTACCTGCATTCCTGGATGCTTGAAAACAGACTATAATGTTATGGGCTTTCCTGGCTTTCCTTTTTACTAAACTACATAGCCTCAATCTGAAAGAAATTTAGAACGTTTTTTCTTTATAAGTTATAACAGCCACAAGGTTGGTATTCGCTGAACCTTGGAAGCAGAAAAGAATACCGACATGTAGAGCTTTTTTGTTGTCGTTGATAAAATTAAAGAATTGTGTTGACTAATAAAGCGATCAGCGTTACAAAAGAAAAAGAGAGGATTTTACGAACGCTGAACTTATCCGGTCGTCTGTACTAAGGCATATGGAACAGAATATGTGATTATATTTATTTGTCTGGCTTTGATCAAAGATAATTATGTTTACATTTTGCTTTAGAATTGTATTTAGCAATTAAGCTGTCTGGATTTATATGTATTATTAATTTACTCTGATCTTCTAAAAATGGTTGGACTTTATGTATTATATTTGTGTATTATGGGAGGGAAGGCAGCGTGGTATAGCCCGATCTCATCAGATCTCGGAAGCTAAGAAGGGTTGGTACTTGGATGGGAGACCACCAAGGAGGACTCTGCAAGGGAAGGCAATGGCCAACCACCTCTGCTTCTCACTTGCCTTGGAAGGCCCTTGCGGGGGTCGCCATAAGTGGAGGAGGGGGAGGAGAGGAGATTGTATTTATATCCCGCCCTTCACTACCCAAAGGTGTCTCAGAGCGGCTTACAAACTCCTTTCCCTTCCCCTCCCCACAACAGACACCCTGTGAGGTGGGTGGGGCTGAGAGAACTCTGACACAAACGGCTCTTTTTCAAGGACAGCTGTGCCAGAGCTTGTGACTGACCCAAGGTCACATCAGCAGGTGCAAGTGGAGGAGTGGGGAATCAAACCCGGTTCTCCCAGATTAGAGTCCGCACACTTAACCACTACACCAAAATGGCTCTCCATGACTGGCTATGACTTGACAGCAATTTACACACACACACTCACACAAACACACACTTTATGTATTATACTTATAAACAGATCAAGAAAAGAAAATATCTTATTTGATACAGCTATTTACACGTATTGGGGCTACTCTCAACAGAAGTGTGTAAAGATGCTGGTTACAGTATTGATTAGCATGATGGTGTAGACCAATGAACGCACCTGAAATTGCCTTATATCGAAGCAGACCCTTGGTCCGTCAAAATCAGTATTGTCTACTCAGACTGGCAGCAGCTCTCCAGGGTCTTAAGTGGAGGTCTTTCATATCGCCCACAGCCTGGTCCTTTTAACTGGAGATGCCGGGGATTGAACCTGGGACCTTCTGCATGCCAGGCAGATGCTCTACCACTGAGCTATGGCAACCTACTTTTCCAAGCAACCATGCCATTCCAGTGCTTGAGTCGATGGCATTCTGGCATGCCCTGGCATATACATTCAGCTCCCCAAACTTTACTGAACTTTTCTGCTAGCTTACTTGTTGCTCATAATACTAATTTTTATGGTGTTAGTCAAGCTTATTTTGAAATACCTGCTCTGCGTAGCTAGTCTTCATGGATACCCTTGAACATGGAGGTTCCCTTTAGCCATTCCAGCTAATAACCATTGATGGACCCAACATGAATTTACCTAATCCCCTTTCAAAGCCACTTACTAAATTTGCCAAACTCCAGGTTTGACTCTTCCCCTAGAGATCCCCTAGAATTACAACATATCTCCAGACCACACAGATCAGTTCTGTAGAAAATGACTGCTTTTGTCCCTCCCTGAACCCCTCCCTCCGAAGATCCATGGGAGAGGCTGTGGCTCAGTGGTAGAGTAACTGCCTAGCATGCAGAAGGTCCCAGGTTCAATCCCTGGCATCTCCAGTGAAAAGATATAACAGTAGGTAATGAAGGAGGAGGAGGAGATTGGATTTATACCCCGCCCTTCACTTGGAGTCTCAGAGCAGCTTACAAACTCCTTTCCCTTCCCCTCCCCACAACAGACACCCTGTGAAGTAGGTGGGGCTGAGAGAACTCTTGACAGAACTGTTCTTGAGAGAACAGCTCTGATGGAACTATGGCTTTCCCAAGGTCATCCAGCAGCTGCAAGTGGAGGAGTGGGGAATCAAACCCGGTTCTCCCAGATTACAGTCCATGCACTTAACCACTATACCAAAGTGGCTCTTTCACTAGGAGATGTGAAAGAGCTCTGCTGAGACCGTGGAGAGCTGCTGCCAGTCTGAGTAGACAATACTGACTTTGATGGCTCGACGGTCTGATTCAGTATAAGGCGGCTTCATGTGTCCGTGTGTTCACCCCAAATCGCCACGAATTCCCCAACCCAGAGTTGGCAACTGTACCATTTACACTAGTGGTCAGAGGTCATTTCGGGGGGGATCGCGGGGGATCACAGTTCCCCCGGGTGAGGTACAGGGGGCGGGGCACATGACGAAGCCCCGCCCCTGCTTCCGGCCACCCCGCTTCCGGCCCTCATTCAGCCAGGAGGAGGCAGGAGAAGAGGGAAGGTAAGTTGCTTCCTCCCTGCCTCTCCCCACCCCTGCCTGCCTGGGGCCAGGGAGGGCCTTCGCGGGGCTTCCTTGCACTCCCGCCGGCCTTGCAGGTCCACCGCCGGGCCCCTCATGGGGCTCGGCAGTGGAGTTGCAAGGCCGGCGGTGGTGGCCGGGACCGTTGGGGGCGGGGTGTGTGGCCTTATGACGCACTTCCGGTGATGTCAGGGGGTGTGGCCTTATGACACTCTTCCGGTGATGTCAGGGTGTGTGGCATATGCTAATGAGTTATGCTAATGAGTTCCCCTAGCTCTTTTTCTACGAAACGACCCCTGCTAGTGGTTATCACCACCTGATGGGAGAAGACCTTCACACCAATGGCTTCCCAATTTTGCTCAGAGCTCCCATTGGCGCTCAGTTTGTCCTTGCAGGGGGCAACTGTGCCGCCACTTTACAGCTGCGCAGAAGAACCAGCTTTACAGAAGAACAGCCCCCCCCCCCGACTCATCCCACATCCCTGCACAAACCATCCCCAGCAAGGAAAGAAGCGACAGGAATGTATGTAAATCCCATCCAGAGGCACTGAGACGTTAGCCTGGGAACCTGACATGTAAATTAATTCCCTTGCTCATTTTACTTTAAAATCATGGCTAGCTGTCTGCCGCTGCATATGTGGGCGATGACTTTATTTTTGTGTTACCTTTTGGGCAAGGTCTAAAGCAGGAATCCATGCAGAATAAATGAAAAAGAGAGGAACAAATGGCACATATGTTGTCAAGATCCGGACATTGCTGTATGCTAAATGCACACCTCGTGGGGATTGGTTCTTCGCTTTCCCCTCTTTGACTCGTACCTGGAGAACAAATCTATGCAGCAGCTACAGTGAGGGAATTCGCACTGAAGATCCCCCTGGGGGTGTCAAGTTGCCAGCATCACAGCCCAACCTTACAGGGACCCCACAGCCTGGCCGTGCGCCTTGGGGATTGCCTTCTCCCCTATTAACCGAGGGGATGTTATCCCTGATTTTATTTTTCTCCAAAAGGCAAGGAAGACAGTTAATTATAGCTTAAGCTTCATATGCAGAGTTAATGAATTTTAACATGCACCAATTAATAACTAATTGAGTTTTGTGTCTCTGCAGCAAATGGAAGTGTGTGTGGGGGGGAGTATTCGGGGGGGAGTGGGTAGGAAGGGTCGGCTGCTTTAATTGGAATGCTCTTAGGAAAATTGTAATACACAGTTGGAAATGGAATCTTTCCCTTTGGTAAAGAAACAAAAATAACCAAATTGGTAAAGTACCCCCCCCAAGAAAAATGAGATGAAGGGATATTGGGGAGAGGAAGAGTGTTGCAAGAGGCAAGGGAAGACATGGGAAGGACCCGTCCTCCCTACAAGGTCTCTGACCTCCCGTGATTATTCCACGAGCATGATAGGGGAGGGGCCATGGCTCAGCGGTAGAGCCTCTGCCTGGCATGCAGAAGGTCCTAGGTAGGGTCTCCACCCGAAGGAGTCTCAGAGTAGTTTACAATCTCCTTTCCCTTCTCCTCCCCACAACAGACCCTCTGTGATGTAGGTGGGGCTGAGAGAGCTCTCTTCCGAGGACTGCCCTTGAGAGAACAGCTCTGAAAGAACTTATGACTGGCCCAAGGTCACACCAGCAGCTGCATGTGGGGGAGTGGGGAATCAAACCTGGTTCTCCCAGATTAGGGTCCGCGCTCCTAACCACTACACCAAACTGGCTCTGAACCCTTTACAGCTGTTGCAGCTGTTTTTAAATGCTGCACACACAAGAAAAGGTAGCGCCAACTGCACACTGGATTTTTTTAAAAAAATCAAACGAAACTTTCAGCTGTCCCTCCGTCATCACCACCAACGGCACGAGCACTATTAAGCTCTCCCCATGCCGACATTTTCCAGCAAGCTCTTCCAGATCAGCCGGTGGAATATCACGCGAGCCAAGAGGGAAGAGCTGAAAACAGGATAGTGACAATTTCACAGGATAATCACGTCAGAAGAACCGTAACTATTAAAGGCCAGCTCAGTCAGACATGGCGGGGGTTTAGATCATTGAAATCCCTCAGCTGGAAGACGGCAAATGCCGGAAAGCAATGCGGAGGCTGAGCAAAAGGATAAAACGGAACAAGACAAACGTGTGCCGCGGTCTACTGATTAGGGAGGCGATTTTAGAGACAAGCCCCTCCACACACACACTTCAGTGAGAAGTGTAGTGCTTCACATTGATGGGAGTGAGGGGGAACGGTGGAATGCTTTTATAATGTTTCAAAGCCCAGACTACCTCGATCTCATCCGATCTTGGAAGCTAAGCAGGGTCGATCCTGGTCAGTACTTGGAAGGGAGACCAATGTTCCCTCTAAGCTGTGGAGTCTTGTGAGCAAAAATTCTACTTTGTGAGCTTCTGGCATTAAAGCTGTGAGCGAGTGATTTGGCTACTGCATAAATTAGTTGGCTCTGGAGCCCTCCTTCCTGAGCGAAGATAAAAATATGTGAGCCAGAGGCTAAAAAATCGTGAGCTAGCTCACACTAACTCAGCTTAGAGGGAACACTGGAGACCTCCGAAGAGTACCGGGGCCGTGACACAGTGGCAGGCAACGGCTCTTACTTTGGAAACCCTGCAACAAGTCACCTGTGACTTGACACCCAAAAAAAAAAAAAAAAGGCAAATTGTTTTCTGTCCTTGTAGGAAATAATTTCTTGGCTAGATTGTTTGAGGACACAATCCAGCAACGTTTAGAGCGACTGGCAGATGAATCACTCCATTTCTCACTGCTTGGCCACTTGGAAGGTTCCCTCCCCTGGTTTGGGGCACACCCGTGGGGGAAACAAAACCACGTGTGAAGCAAATTCTAGACTGGAAGCCATGTCACTCTGTAGATGCAGAATAAAATGGGAGATTAGTGGCACCTTGGAACAATTTTTACCCAGCATCAGGGCTATTTTTGGGCAGGAACGCACAGGAACGGAGTCCCGGCTGGCTCCCAAGTTGGCCACACCCAGCAGGAACTCATTAACATAATAGGCCACACCCAACAGCAGAAACTCATTCAGATTGGCTACATTGGGGTGTGTGGCCTAACATGCAAAGGAGTTCCTGCTACAAAAAAAAGCCCTGCGTCTTGACAACAAACAAGGTAAACAAAATAAGAAGCAAAAGGTGGGTGTGTGGATGACCACACTTCTGGTAACATGGGGATGTGGCCTAATATGTTAATATGATGTGCTGTCAGGGGTGTGACCTAATATGCTTATGAGTTTCTGCTGTTGGGTGTGGCCTATTATGCTAGTGAGTTCCTGCTGGGCTTTTTCTACACAAAAAGCCCTGCCCAGCATAATATGCTTTTGTAACAGCTCACTTTATCAGATGCACGAAGTCAGTGCATATATACAACACAAAGATGATGGCATAGAATGTGATGAAGACAAATCCACTGAACACCAGAATCAATCCCAACAATAATCAGTTCATTCAGAATGGGTGTGGGCTCTTTCCACTTGCTGTTAGATAATCAAAGTAGGAATAATGTAGAATCTACTGTGAAATGAACAAACTAAGTAGATGAAGGAGGAGGAGGAGTTGTTTTTTATATCCCTCCTTTCTCTACCCGAAGGCGTCTCAAAGCAGCTTACAATCGCCTTCCCTTCCTCTCCCCACAACAGACACCCTGTGAGGTAAGTGAGACTGAGAGAGCTCTTTCAAGGACTGCTCTTGAGAGAATAGCTCTCAGAGAACTGTGACTGCATGTGGAGAAGTGGGGGAAACAAACGCAGTTCTCCAGATTAGAGTCCACTGCACCACACACCAAGAAGTATTGCTCCTGAATGTGTGAACTGATCCAAAGGAAGACCTCTGAGTGCAAAGGGACACGGAAGTTTGATCTGCGGCATTTGGTCTGTGATGGCTCGTTCGTGCATTCAAGCCCCCACCTGTGATGCACTTATCAAGAGAGAAATATGCATGTACCGACTACCCTTAGTGGCATCCAATTGAGATTAGGAGGACTGAACATTGATGAGCCGGTATAGAGGAATGGCTAAGAGAATGAGCTGTAATCTGGGAGCAAGCTACAATTTCACATCCTCGGCCCCATGTGGGAAGAATTATGCTACAAGCAGGGCTTACGTCAGGATACTTGGAGTTGGGGGTATCTGCCAGGGCCCAGGGATTCTGGCAGGGCCTGCTGACCTATGCTCCCTCTAAGCTGTGGAGGCTTGTGAGCAAAAATTATACTTTGTGAGCTACTGGCATAAAAGCTGTGAGCGAGTGATTTGGCTGCTGCATGAATTTGTTTGCTCTGGAGTCCTCTTTCCTGAGCGGAGACAAAAATGTGTGAGCCGATTCTTATAGCTAAGTGTTGGGAATCAGATAAAATACCAAGTAGAGAAGAATTAATTATAAACATTATGGAAATAAAAGAAATGGATAAAGTAAACATGATATTGTCGGGAAAGGACGAAAATGTGTTTAAAAAAAGATGGCAGAAAGTAGATAGATGGTTGGAAAAAATGTGTAAAGAACACTCCAAAATAGGATGTAAATGAATATACTTTTGTGTAACTTTTTATTATGGAAGAAACTTAAATAAACTATTTTTAAAAATGTGTGAGCCGGAGGCTGAAAAACAGTGAGCCAGCTCCCACTAACTCAGCTTAGAGGGGACATTGTGACACCGACCCCTATCCACACATCTCCTCTGCCACCTCCCTACATGCCCTTCACTCATCTGCTGACTTGCAAGAAGAATTCCACCTCCAGTGCTCCTGGCTAGCTGAGCTGCCCAACACCACTAGAGAATAGTGTGCAGGTGGTGCTCCCAGATAGGGGACTCCCAGCCGCGCACACTGCCCAGTGCCATTGTGGAAAGGGCACACTGGTGGCCATGAGCATGGGGAAAGGGACCCGGGGTTGTGAGCATACAGTGGAAGGATACCCAGGCTGATGTGGAATAGGTGGGCAGGGGCAGAAAGGGGAGCAGCCGTAGCTCAGTTTTGAATGCAGAAGGTTCCGAGTTCAATCCCCGGCCTCTCCAGTTAGAAGGACCAGGCAGTGGGACCCTGGAGAGCCACAGCCACTCTGAGTAGGCAATATGGACTCTGATGGACCCAGGGTCTGATTCAGGAGACAGCAGCTCCATGTGTGTTCAAGTGTGAGTGGGCAGAGGGGAGTAGTGACCTCTCTCGGCCCAGGGCCCCTCAACACAGGAACAGGCCCCATGCACAGAGCTGTCGGGAGGACCGTAACCAAATGATTTGTGTGAATCACTCTGGGCACTGAAAGGTACTCTCAAAACTTTCGAAAGTGCTGCGGAAACATTGAAATATTATTGTGTCGTATTTGGAGAGACTCTGTTAATGTTGACTCACATTTGTTGGACGGTGCCCTCAGTTCTAATCAGAGTTGTTGACAGGGGGTTGGATCCAACCGGCTTTTCTGTGGGTGAGATAGGAGGGCTCCCCTTTGACCACCAAAAAAGACTACATCGGGGATCGGGGGACCTGCACAGACAAAAGCCATGACAGATGGAGGCTGTAATAAGGAAGGGACTTGAGTGAGACTGAACGGAAAAGTTGGCTGGGTCCAACCTAGGGGACATGCTGATTAAATGTCTTGCGGATAAAATTCATTATAAATGGATTCTAACAGACTGTGGCCTACACTACTTTATGTGTGCATGTTGTGTGTGTGTGTGTGTGTGTGTAAAGGCTGGCTTAGCCATTCAGGCAAATTAGGCAGCTACTTGGAGAACACCAGGGTTGCTATACAGAGGCAGGCAATGGCCAACCACCTCTGCTTGTCTGTTGCCTTGGAAATCTTATCAGGTGGCCATAATTCGGCTGAGAATTGACGACACTTTCCCCCACTGCCACCAGGGGGAGACACAACTGGAGAGGAAGCTCTAGAAACTAGAAGGGCTAAAAAATCTCCAAGGGAACGTTTCATCAAACCACAATTCTCATAATTCTTTGCATGAGAACCTGACTGTTTCAAGTGGTATAAAAATCTCAGCGACGGCTTGGACGGTTTATTTCATTGCATATTCTGGTATTACTATTTTATTTAATTGTAAACTACTTTGGAAGCTATATTTAAAGGGGGCATATAGAATTAAAATCAAATAAACAAAACGGAGGGTGAAACTGGTAGAAAACCAATATAAAGTTTCTTTATAACCAGCCACTTTGGACTTTTGCATGGGCATGCTTTTATGTAACTCGTAGGCCAGTTGCAAAATTCTCCTTAGTGGTGAAATTCAACATACATACGGAAATTCGGCTCAGCCCTCCACGCAGTTCATAGCATCACATTCTTGTATCAAGAATTATGCTGTTATCTGATGTCCACAGTGGAGGGGAGAAAACGGGATCCATTTGATGGAAGCCAACCTGGGCTGAAAGCAACGTGAAACTTTTGGGCAAACGACATTGCTCATGCTGTTGTCTGATATAAATATGCGCATGGACTGTGACTTCCTGGTAACAAATGGGAAATGATAGGCCAGTGACAGGTGAGGCAGTTGAGCAGAAAGACAACTTTATCACCTACCTATGAGTTTGCTTCCCGGGAACGTCCCCACCAATCACAGTCTGAGGGCAGTCATTAGTTGTTGCACATGGAAGCAATGAAGTTGTCGCGACAGGTAAATCATTCCCGGATTTTTATAATCTGAGATAAAATTTTCAAACATTTCCCCCCTAAGTTCTCCTGGTTTAAGGGTTTAATCTTTGATTATTTATTGTGCGGTTGTTTCGAAGAGCATGATGGGGAAAGGCAATATACACCGCAGGGTACAGAGCCGTTAACACTTGCCGAATCCACCGTGACAATACTGTATTTTTTTGAGGGGAGAAAAAAAATAAAATAAAGCCTTTTTAGTGGGTTTTGTATTACAACAATGATCTCTTGCTTGCAAAGCTGACGGGACAGATAAAAAGCACAGACATTGTCCAATGCGTATTTCAGTTGCCCGCCCGTTCCATTGGCAGATAAATATTCTTTAGAAGTCGAATACAAGGAAGAGTGCAAGGGATAAATTTCCCCTTCTCCCCGGCAAGGCTTCAAATGCATCTTGTTCAAAAGAACATATTTTCTAGTGTTCTCTGTGATTGCGAGAGACAGAAAGCTATGCTAAGTTTCTGCCACGATTAAATGTTGTTTCACGCTGTTACGCGCAAGATTTACCCTTTGCTCAGGCCTGCCTCAAAATGCTGGAGTTCAGATCAAACCCTGCCATTCCCCGAGTTAACAACGTTGCTCTAAACATTTTGGACAGCTGATTGAGAGATGCAGATGCATTCGTGTCTGTTAAATGGCCAAAGAGCACATCATGTTTTAAAACTCTGGCATCCTCCTCGCTGAAATTAACCACGGTTTTCATTGCCTCCGCCTAGTATGCATTCATAAGTGGCATGATTTAACCCTTTCCAAAGGCTCAGGGAGGGAAAGCGGCACGAGGGAGCCCAAACTCACCAGATCTCAGAAGCGAAGCAGGGTCAGTACTTGGATGGAGGACCGTGAAGGAAGCCTCTGCAGAGGAAGGCAGTGGCACACCACCTCGGATTCTCACTCGCCTTGAAAGCAACTTGCTGGGGTTGACAAAAGTCAGTTGAGACTTGGCAGTAGCAGGGCTGTTTTTGGGCAGGAACGCCCAGGAACGGAGTTCCGGCTGGCTCCCAAGTTGGCCACGCCCAGCAGGAACTCATTAGCATAATAGGCCACACCCAACAGCAGAAACCCATTAGGATTGGCTACATTAGGGGTGTGTGGCCTAACATGCAAAGGAGTTCCTGCAACAAAAAAAGGCCCTGGGTTTTGACCACAAACAAGGTAAACAGAATAACAAGCAAAAGGTGGGTGTGGCTGGATGTCGACACTTCTGGTAACATGGGGGTGCGTCCTAATGTGCTAATGAGCTGTGCTGGCAGGGGCATGGCCTAATATGCTAATGAGTTTCTGGTGTTGGGTGTGGCCTATTATGCTAACGAGTTCCTGCTGGGCTTTTTCTACATAAAGAGCCCTGGGCAGCAGATATGTAGGAGGGGGTTCACGAGGGGCAGACAACTTATGGTGACCCCCTAGGGTTTTGAAGTCGAGACTTACAGAGGTAGTTTGCCACTGCCTGTTGCTACATTATGGCCCTGTGTCAGAACCCACAGCCAACAACGAAGTACACGCATTCAGGAACGGTAATACTTTTATTGCAGAGCTATAGATGCAGTACATAGGCACTGTTAAGAATGGCGGTGGTCCCATGGGCATAATAGGATATAGGGTATTCGTATGCAACCCCCCCCCACACACAGCACTGGCCAATTAGGCACCCTCCCGCGCATGGGATAAGGCTCAGAGACCACTAGGTAGCTGAAGCTGAGAACGAACACTCTCCCACAGCACCCAGGGCAATCCCAGACACTACAACACCCTCCTGCACATCTGTATAGATACGCATTCCAGCGCACAGCAGAGACAGCACAAAAAGGAATGCAGTAGAAATTAACCTGAAAGGAAAGCAATAGTAATTAACCAGACACAGACCAACCTCCCCGAACTTCATGGCAGCATAGCTGACACCCTGGACTTCCTTGATGATCTCCCATCCCACTACTAACCAGGACCAACCCTGATTAGTTTCCAACATTTGATGAGATTGGGCTAGCCTGAGCCATCCAGGTTTAGGACTGTGGTGGTGGAAAGTGCCCTATCAACCAACTTATGGCAACCCTGTTAGGTTTTCAAGGCAAGGGACATTCAGAAGTTGTTTGCAATTGCCTGCATCTATGTAGCAACCCTGGGTGGTCTCCCATCCAAATACTAACCAGGGCTGACCCTGCTTAACTTCCAGGATCTGTTGAGATGGGGCTAGCCTGGACCATCCAAGTCAGGGGTGCAATTGCCTGCATCTATGTAGCAACCCTGGGTGGTCTCCCATCCAAATACTAACCAGGGCTGACCCTACTTAGCTTCCAGGTGTTGGATCCCCAAGCATCGAGAATAAATCCACGTTTAAGGAAAAGCAAAATTTATTTCAAAGCGTTGGAAAGACACTCAAACACGTTCTTTGTTAGAACTGACTACAAACGGTTAGGGCAAGCATAATAAAGGGATTTGAAACAGGTACAGAACCAATGGGTCACGTTCCCGCTGGCGGGTGAAAGGAAACGGTTGCGCGCTCATTCCCTGAGAACCAGGAAAAAAGGCGCACAGACAGGGGGGGGGGTTAGCAACTGTACAGAGATACAACCAACACAGAACACCATGGCAGCTTGCTGACATACTGCCCCCTCAAAAATACACATTAACCACCATCTCCCGGGCAGGTCGGGAGAACTCTCGGTTTGGGCGGGAGACCTCCCGGTTTGGCCGGGAACTTCCTGTGGAACTCACGAAGCAGATAAGGGGCCCGAATATCCCCTTCTTCCACCCATTCACGGTGCTGGGGTCCGAAGTCCACCCATTCAATGAGATACCAGAGCTTACCACGTTTAATCCTGGAATCTAGGACATCAGCGATCTCAAAATGTTCATCCCCCTCAAGAAGAATAGGTGGAGGGGGAGTGACCGAAGGTCGCCATGGAGAAGAGCCAGGATCTTTTTTCAACAGGCTCATGTGGAAAACAGAATG
>NW_015164252.1:158238-221384 GCF_001447785.1 Gekko japonicus
CTCTGCATTGAGGGGTCCCTGTGGAGTGTGCGATGATGCGCATACTGAGAAGGGGAAAAAACCAATGGCACGGAGTCGGGATGGCCTGATCAGACCATCTCGATGCCATGAGAGCGCGCTGGAGCGATCAGACAGGGGAAAGTCCGTCCGTTGCCCATAGCAACCTGTTTGCTACCGGACTTTCCCCGGTGCCTGTTTACTCTGCTTCTGCGGCAGAGCAACACGGGTTGCTGACGGCTGCAGGGCGCTTCCCAGATGTTCATGTCTGATTGCGCCCTTTAAATCTACCCGGCATTCGCGCCTATGTCAAGGCAAATCGTGCGTATGATCACAGCCAAAGAATAGGGCCCAGAGAAGAAGGGGAAAAGGTTATGGCCCAGAACAGTTAAGAGAGAATTTGGTAAGGAAAGGGTCAACTGACTTAGTTCCAGTAGTCTTACAGCTCTCCCCTCCCCCCGTCCTTCCCAGACAATTCAGACAAAACCCACTTGCACATTTTCCCTTATATCTCCACAACAACGAGGGCTAGAGACAGCCTCTTTTTTAAAAAACAGTGGGAATTCAGAGAGGGGCATTGTGTATTTCTGAGGGGGCATTGCCCCTGTGAGTCCCCTGCGGCTTCAGGTTTGCCTTCCCCTGATTATGAGGGGTAAGGGTTCTGTGTTGTTTTCTGGGTATATATGCCATTTACAACAAAATCATAAGCACAGCAAACTATGCCATCTCATTAGTTCTGGTTTTCTAAAGTTAGACTAAGATGCATTTGGGGGATGATGAACAATGTCTGTCCCTGCGGTGCTCCCAGAACTCTGAAGTTCCACAATTCATATTAGATTCCTTGAAACTGTGAGCCATACAGCTCTGAGCAGTTCTGTCTCCCTGGCTCACGTCCTTCCAGTCTTTCTGTCTGAACACTTCCAAACAAATGCACAAGCGAGGCTTTTCCCTAACAAGCCTTTTTATGATCAAACATCCATTGTTCCCTCTTTGATGTGTATCCCTTTAAAAATCTAAATTAACAATTAAAACATGGCTGTTTTTCAGCAAGCCTGAATTTCCACATTAACCTTTGTAAACATATTTCGGGGAGAGAGATTTGGAAAGCGAACTTGGGCACATAAAAAGGAATTTATTCATGGCTTTCTCTCTTACAATATGCACGTTGGTATCAGAGGACAACAGAGCCCTGTCTTTATTTTTGTAGACACTGCTGGGTTGGCTTTCGTTCGACTGCATTTTCACAAGCTGTTACCAATGCAGCTTTTCTGTTTTAATTTGTAACAAGTTTTTGCCTTCCTTCTGTCTCGCTGAAAAGCAGCATTTTCAGTCCGCTGCCTTTAAATGACAGCGAATCTTCCCCCAATCCTATCTCCTACCCATAATTCCCAAGACCAGCACCCGACCTCTTCTCCCATCACAATCCTGATTTTCTTGGCTGCCCCCATGTACACATAAACACATGGCTGCCTTATACTAAATCAGACCCTTGGTCCATCAAAGTCAGCATTGTTTACTCAGGCCCCATACACACGGAGCATTGGCCGCGCTAAAGATATGGATGAGAGGTGGATATTCCGGGCGCAATCACACCGCAACATCTGGGAAGTGTAGTGCACCCGTGGCTAACCCGTGGCTTCGTGCCGAAGATACGGAGTAAAAAACTAGTACTTACGATGTACTAGTTTCCGGAAAACGCGGGGCAAGGGCAGGCGTCTGATCGCGTCTCGTCCTAGTCCCGTCGCAAACCGGTTAGTTGGTTTTTTTTAAGTCTGCACAGGATGCGCACAAACGATCATGCGCATGCTCACCTTTTCAACTCTATGGCCATTATCCCCTGTGCTCAGATCCCTCCCAAATCCTGCCCTCCCCAACTCCACCCTTAAATCTCCAGGAGTTTCCAAACCTGGAGCGGGCAACCCTAGTTGGAAGGCTACTGGTACATACTGTCTTGTCTCAAAAGCACTTCTGTGTGAATTTGCTCGCATTCGTCCCTTACTGACTTTGCCTGTCTCTTTCCTCTCCTCTCTCTGTAATTCCTGCCACGGCAAACAAAAATTAGATTTGAATACCTTTTTGCTAATGAACGCACCTTGTTCATGGCTGCGGCTGCCGGATTGCCGATAATAGCCACGACCCAGGAGAGAGCCACGCGGAGCAGGTGTTCTTTGTTCTAGCAATTCCCTGAAGAGTCAAATTGAATAGCGGGTTGTTGGTCCTTGGGGGGCTTTTGCACACCTCTCTCCGAGCTATGATTACAATCAGAACCAGAGCTGTTGTGCTGTATTGGTTGACTTAGAGTCTTCTGCTCTGTTCCATCTGTGGCCAGATTGGAATGTTGAGAACAGACAGTGGGCACCTCAACAAGACGGCCACGGTGGAGGGTGGAGCCAATCACAAATTTGCTGCTATTGCCAACATTGTGACACTCTATTATATGTCAGGTGATGCCAAGTCAAGCATTCTCCTATGATGAAGGCCACTAGTTCCAAATGCAGAGGTGATCGTCTCCGGGCTTTTCTGAAGTACCTCCTTCTCCCATGGAGGGAGATCAAGACTGGCTCTTTGCTTTGGGGAAGAGATGCCAAGAAGAATATTTGGGGGGTGCCATAAAATCGTTGGGCACCACGTTGGAGATCCCTTGGCTAAAGGGTCAAAGTATGATGGGGGAATTCCAGGTCCAGATCCTACTCACAATTGTTTTCAACAAAGGACCCAGCAACAAGATATCAGTACAAAATTAACATATTGCTGAACAAGTTCTTTAGACTTTAACAGTATATTCAAAGTTGGTACAACATTTTATGCCTCAGAGGATGGGCAGAACACAAATAGGATGGATAGATTTGGATAAAACAAATCGAGGCATTATTTCGGTTTTTGTTTCGGAGGGTAGTCGTCCTGGGCTGGAATAGACAGGCTAGATTCAAGCAGGGCTTTTTTGGTAGAAAAAGCCCAGCAGGAACTCATTAGCATAACAGACCACACCCAACAGCAGAAACTCATTAGCATATTAGGCCACACCCCGAATAGCATAGCTCATTAACATATTAGGCCACACCCCATGCCTTCCCTTGGCTTGCCCGGGCAAACCGGCCCTTGGAGGGAAGGGAAGACCATTTAAACTGCCTTCGTTTGGCTTGCCTGGGCACACCATGGTGGCGGGGAGCCCGGGCAAGCCGGCCCTTGGACAGGCCAGGGAAGGCACAGGGAGGCCCTCCTGTCCTCCGCCGTCCTCTGAAGTTGGCTCAATTTCATGTTGGTTGCATCTATGACACTGTCTAACCATCTCATCCTTTGCCGTCCCCGTCTTCTTTGACCTTTAATCTCCAGGGAACAGTCAGGGTTGATTTCTTTGAGGATTGACTGATTTGTTCTTCTTGCAGTCCAAGGGACTCTCAAGAGTCTTCTCCAGCACCATAGTTCAAAAGAATCTATTCTTCTGCGCTCGGCCTTCCTTATAGTCCAACTCTCGCAGCCATACATGACTACTGGGAATACCATTGCTTGGACCATGCGTATTTTTGTTGGCAGGGTGATGTCTCTACTTTTTATCATGCTGTTTAGGTTCGCCATCGCTTTCCTCCCAAGGAGCAGGCGTCTTTTAATTTCATGGCTGCAGTCACAGTCTGCGGTGATCTGGGATCCCAGGAACGTGAAGTCTGTCACTACTTCCATTACTTCCCCTTCTATTTGCCAAGGAGTGATGGGGCCAGATGCCATGATCTTAGTTTTTTTGATGTTGAGCTTCAATCCCACTTTTGCGCTCTCCTCTTTTACCCTGAGCAAGAGGCTCTTAAGGTCCTCTTCACTTTCTGCCATTAGAGTGGTATCGTCTGCATATCTGAGGTTGTTGATCTTTTCCCCAGCAATCTTAATTCCCGCTTGTGATTCATCCAGGCCAGCATTTCGCATGATGTACTCTGCATATATATTAAATAAGCACGGTGACAATATACATCCTTGTCGTACTCCTTTTCCTATGCTGAACCAATCAGTTGTTCCATATCCGGTTCTAACTGTCGCTTCCTGGCCCTTATACAGGTTTCTCAAGAGACATGTGAGGTGGTCTGGTACTCCCATCTCTTTAAGGACCTGCCATAGTTTGTTGTGATCCACACAGTCAAAGGCTTTAGGATAGTCAATGAAGCAGAAGTAGATGTTTTTCTGGTACTCTCTTGCTTTCTCCATAATCCAGCGAATGTTGGCAATTTGATCTCTAGTTCCTCTACCTCTTCGAAACCCAGCTTGTAAATCCTTAGAGACTAACAAGATTTCCAGGGTTAGATTTGAGTCCAGTAGCACCTTAGAGACTAACAAGATTATCAGGGTGCGAAGGGAGCCTTGACTATCGAAAACCTAAAAATATTATTGGTCTCTAAGGTGCTACTGGACTCGAATCTACTATTTCCATTTTTGTGTACTTTGCTTTGCTGTCCAATGAGAGATTTCCCCCATCGTCACAAAGGCTCATTTCCAGACGGAACTCCAAACTCACCAAACTTTGGCTCAGCTCTCAGTCTCATCTGTAACAGAAGTTTTTGCCTCCGTCCGTGGTCCGATTCAATTTCACAGTGGTTGAGCAAGTTCCGAAAGCCTCAGCGCATCTGTACATGAGCAAGAAGCTCAGTTGCGCTCCAGGAGTAATGGCTGTGTTATCGCCTTGCTGGCTCTCCGTCCAACACCCCTTACAATTCTATTATGAATCATCCCATTTACAAGATGGCCATAATTAGCTCGGAACGGTGGCAGTGCAGGTGTGCGCCATGCAGCAAATTTGCCATGTATTTAATTGGCTCCTTTATACGAGCAGCGAACACATGGCACTTGGGTTATTGCACTTCTATAGAGGGTAATTTCCTCAAATGCTTTGTCTAAACATCGTTTTTATCCTGTTACATATCTTCAGAGGTGGCATCTGCTGGAAAAGGTAGGAAACCTGCTGGAAAAGGTAGGAAATAGTGAAAGAACCTGATGGCTCCGTCTCAGAAGAACTGCTGGATCATACGAGTGGTTTATCTAGTCCAGCATCCTGTCTCACGCAGTGCCCAATCAGTTCCTCTGGAGGGCCAACAACAGGGCATAGAGGCTGAGGTCTTCCCCTGATGTTGGCTCCTGGCTCTGGGATTCAGAGGTTTAGTGCCTCTGAATGTGGTGGTTCCCCTCAGTTACCATGGCTAGTAGCCACTGATAGACTTATCCTCCATGAATCTATCTAATCCCCCTTTAAAGCTGTTTATTCCTGTGGCCATCACAACATCCTCTGGCAGCGCATTCCACACTGGCAGTGAATTCCACATTCTCTATGTAAAGTAGTATTTCCTTTTGTCCGCTACGAACCTACTGCCCATCAGTTTCATTGGATGCCCTCGAGTTCCAGTATTTGGAGGGTGGGGGAGAAAAATTTCTATTTCCCGTCACTCTCACAGCCTTAAGCAAATGGAGAGGTGTGTTTCTAAGGGACAGGGCTTTTTTTTTGTAGAAAAAGCCCAGCAGGAACTCAGTAGCATATTAGGCCACACCCTTGACAGCACAGCACATTAGCATATTAGGCCGCACCTCCACGTTACCAGAAGTGTGGTCATCCAGCCACACCCGCCTGTTGCTTCTTATTCTGTTTACCTTGTTGTCAAAACCCTGGGCTTTTTTTGTAGCAGGAACTTCCATGTAGCATGTTAGGCCACACACCCCTACTGTAGCCAATCCTAATGAGTTCCTGCTGTTGGGTGTGGCCTGTCATGCTAATGAGTTCCTGCTGGGCGTGGCCAACTTGGGTGCCAACCAGAACTCCGTTCCTGTGCGTTCCTGCCCAAAAATAGCCCTGCTAAGAGAAAGCATTCTGATGAGCACCCAGGGCACACAGGAAGCTGCCTTATAGTGAATCAGACCCTTAGTCCTTTAAGGACAGTACTGTCTATTCAGGCTGGCCCTCCAGGCTCTCAGGCAGAGTTCTCTCACATTACCTATTACCTGGTCCTTTTAAGTGGAGATGCCAGGGATTGAACCTGTGACCCTCTGCATGCCAAGCAGATGCTCTGCCACTGAGCCATGCCTCATCCCCAGTCCTATTGGTTGGCTTTAGCTGATGAGGTAGAAGCATTGTAGGCTGAAAAACCCAAAAGTTTTGTTCCCTGGAGCAGAAAAAAATTACAAATATCTATTTATCAAATGACAACTTAGAGCTAAACCAGATGGGGAGATCATGAGACTTCATGAGTCTGTTCAACATAAAGGGGTTGAATCCAACCAGCTTTCCCACTGGTGAAAATGGGAGGAGGGGAAACCCCTCCGACCAGCTGAAAAGGCTAGTTCGATTTTTAACTCCCCCCCCCAAAGCAGGCTCAGGGCAGGTTACAGGTCACATAAGGCATGACATAAAACAGCAGATTATCATAAATATTATAAGTTAAAAGTTTAAAATCCAAAGAACACTAAGATCAGCATAAGACATTGCCTTGGTAGCGACACTATGATGTAGCGGTGACTTTGAAGATAGATTGGTTAAATAGGCTTAAAGAAATGTGTGAGCCGCTGAAGTTAACTTTATTGCCAAAAAAGGAAAGAAATCAAGATGTTGAGAGGGTTACAAGATGTTCAGACTGTTGTGAAATGGAGAACTGAAAACTGTGCTCTTTGGTTCATTTCGTTTCCCTTGTTTGCATTGGGCCACTGAACTTTCTGACCCAGCCTGTGATGTTTGGGTTGGAGCAGGGTTGCTTTTCTGGGGGTAATGTAAATATATTCTCTGCTTTCTTCTTTCATTGTTAATCACTCTGTCCATTTGCAAGGGGCAGCTCTTGGCTGTACAAACATTTGGAACGTGCAGAGATTAAAGGTCAATGGAAAGTCAAGACCTAACAGCACGAGCCACAACCAGCTGCCAGTTCAGTCTGCCAGCAAGGCCTTTCCCAGAGTGTCTCTGCAACGTAGGGTTGGCAATTTCCAAGTGGGGCCTGGAGATCTCTTGGAATTACGACTGATCTTCAAACTATATGGATCGGTTGGACTACATAGAGGAAATGGCTGCTTTGGAGGTTGGGCTCTATGGCGTTATACCCTGCTGAGGTCCCGTCCTTCCCCAGACTATAATCTGCCCATACTCCACCCCCAACTCTCCCGAAATTTCCCAAACCATAGTTGGTGACACTAGGTAGGCCATCCCTATAATGGCTGCCATAGAAACTGGGGCCAATCACAAAACGTTGAGAGGTTTCATGCCAAATGTCCTACTATGTTTCTGAATGACTGATCCCTCCAGAGCTGCAGTGGCTCAAGTAGTTAAGACGCTGAACTGCAGGCTGTGGAAGGTCGGTAGTTCAGCAGTTCGAGACCGGAGTTGTCGCATGACGGAGTGAGCACCCGTCTCTAGTTCCAGCTCCTGCCAACCTAGCAGTTCGAAAGCAAGAAATTGCAAGTAGATAAATAGGTACCACTTCGGTGGGAAGGTAAGATTGTTTAGTCATGCCGGCCACATGACCACGGAAACATCTTTGGGCAGCGCTGGCTCTTCAGCTTGGAAACGGAGATGAGCACCGCAACCCTAGAGTCGGACTCGACTGGCTTTCGAGCAAGGGAACCTTTACCTTTACCAGATGCAACAGTGATGCTTGCTGGGTTCTCTGGAAGCACCTGCTGCTCCAGAGATACGGAGGAAAGCCAGAACTGGCCATTCTCTTTACAGAAGAGATGCTTTAGGGGAAGAAAAACTTCAGGCAGATAGAAAATGAGCACGTCAGATAGAAAATGAGCACGTCAGGGAGAAAGGTTCTAGCACTTCTCCCTACTTGATGTGCTGTTTATCTCTCAGCTGGGAGTTTTGAACAGGGGGAAAGTTCCAAAATGTGATCCTCCACCTGTTGGTCTAAAGTGAAACAGCACACTGAATTCTACACCCTCATTCTGCAGCATGTAGGTTGGCTGTGGGTGGGGGATCCTCCACCTCCAGCAACCACTTCACCACCGCCACTCAGGGGGCGTTGGAGGGGCATCGGCAGTGTCCTGATGTGCTGATGTCACTCCTCGTGTGCCTGGAAGTGACATCAGTGCATTGCCAGTGATGTCTTTACATTGCTAGTACTGGTAAGCCCCCATGCACTTGTGAAGGACCAAGCGTAACACAAACATAGGTATGCCAAGTTGCCCACTATGGCATGCAAACTCCCACCCTCAAGGGGTGCTCCCACCCTTAAGGGGGACTCCCATCCTGTGCCAGTCCATGGAAGGAATTTCCCAAATCTCTATGGTAAGAACCATAAAGATTTAGGAAATTCCTAGAGTGGCCCTCTGATGTCACTTCCTGGTCTGAAACCAAAAGGTGATGTCACAATGTCATGCACTGCTGATTTTTGAAGTCTCCACCTAGGGTTGCCAGGTCTGGGTTGGAAAATTGGAGACTTTGGGGGTGGATCCAGGAGAGGGTGGGGTTTGGGGAGGGGAGGGGCCTCAGCATGGTGCCATGCCATAGAGTCCACCCTCCAAAGCAGCCGTTTCCTCCAGGGGAGCTGATCTCTGTCAGCTGGAGATCAACTGTAAAAGCGGGAGATACCCAGGACCTACCTGGGGGCTGGCAACCCTATCTCCACCCCCTCATTGCTCCCCCTAGAAGCATGGCAGTGGTGGGTATGAGAATCTTGCCCATCTAGTCCTCCATACATCCAATGTCTTATGTGAACTGCTTCTTTCTGACTTTAGTTCAGATTTAGCACACCAGAGACCCATAGCTTAGGCAGTGATACATGCACAGTAGTAACGCACATGTCACAGGGCAAGGAGGACGGCTTGTGCGGAGTCTCTTCAGAAAGGGCTTTGGCCTTACCCGCATTCTGTTTAAAATCAGGCCTAAAACTCCTGTAACGGTCAGACGTTGATCCATAGGAATTACGACTGATCTTCAAACTATATGGATCGGTTGGACTACATAGAGGAAATGGCTGCTTTGGAGGTTGGGCTCCATGGTCAGCCCCGTAGCTAGGGGATTTGGGGGGAGGGGGCCTCAGGGGGCCCGCCAGCTGATTGCTGATTAAATGAAAGCACAGGGCAGGTGGTAAGTTGGAGAAACTTTGGGGGCAGCCCGGGAGGGAGGGGGCCCAGAAGAAACACGAGGAGGCCAGGCCCCGTGGGCCCCATGGTAGTTACGGGCCAGCATGGCGTTATACCCTGCTGAGGTCCTGTCCTTCCCCAGACTATAATCTGCCCAAACTCCACCCCCAACTCTCCCGGAATTTCCCAAACTAGAGTTGGTGACACTAGGTAGGCCATTCCTATAATGGCTGCCATAGAAACTGGGGCTAATCACAAAACGTTGAGAGGTATCATGCCAAATGTCCTACTATGTTTCTGAATGACTGCTCCCTCCAGACGCAAGAGTGATGCTCACTGGGTTCTTTGGAAGCACCTGCTGCTCCAGAGATACGGAGGAAAGCCAGAACTGGCCATTCTCTTTACAGAAGAGATGCTTTAGGGGAAGAAAAACTCCAGGCAGATAGAAAATGAGCACGTCAGATGTCAGGGAGAAAGGCTCTAGCACTTCTCCCTACTTCTCCCTCCTCTCTCAGCTGGGAGTTTTGAACAGGGGAAAAGTTCCAAAATGTGATCCTCCACCTGTTTTCTACACCCGCATTCTGCAGCATGTAGGTTGGTTGTGGGTGGGGGATCCTCCACCTCCAGCAAGCACTTCACCACCGGCACTCAGGGGGCGTTGGAGGGGCACCGGCAGTGTCCTAACGTGCTGATGTCACTCCTCGTGTGCCTGGAAGTGACATCAGTGCATTGCCAGTGATGTCTTTACATTGCTGGCACTGGTAAGCCCCCATGCACATGTGAAGGACCAAGCGTAACACAAACATAGGGCTGCCAAGTTGCCCACTGTGGCAGGCAAACTCCCACCCTCAAGGGCCATACCCCTGCTGCCAGTCCATGGAAGGAATTTCCCAAATCTCTATGGTAAGAACCATAAAGATTTAGGAAATTCCTAGAGTGGCCCTCTGATGTCACTTCCTGGTCTGAAACCAAAAGGTGATGTCACAATGTCATGCACTGCTGATTTTTGAAGTCTCCACCTAGGGTTGCCAGGTCTGGGTTGGAAAATACCTGGAGACTTTGGGGGTGGATCCAGGAGAGGGTGGGGTTTGGGGAGGGGAGGGGCCTCAGCATGGTGCCATGCCATAGAGTCCACCCTCCAAAGCAGCCGTTTCCTCCAGGGGAGCTGATCTCTGTCAGCTGGAGATCAACTGTAAAAGCGGGAGATACCCAGGACCTACCTGGGGGCTGGCAACCCTATCTCCACCCCCTCATTGCTCCCCCTAGAAGCATGGCAGTGGTGGGTATGAGAATCTTGCCCATCTAGTCCTCCATACATCCAATGTCTTATGTGAACTGCTTCTTTCTGACTTTAGTTCAGATTTAGCACACCAGAGACCCATAGCTTGGGCAGTGACACATGCACAGTAGCCGAAGCTGCAGTCAGAAGTGGTCGCGCGTCGAAGGAGTCCACCAGGAGCCTGCCAGAGGTAGTCGCTCGCCGGTCAGCCTGAGGCGCCGAGAGCAGCATCCGAAGCCCGCCTGGGATATCAACAGAAAGAGAGAACGCGCCGCTTGGGTGTCGGTAGGCAGCCCCTCCCCCTCGAGTTGTGGCCCTAGGTTAGGATAACAACTACATAGTAGTATGCCTGTAAACTGCTTTAAGACCCCCTAGGGGTCAAGGGCGGTATATAAATCGAATTGTAAAGTAAAGTGAAGTAAAGTAGTAACGCACATGTCACAGGGCAAGAAGGATGCCTGGTGCAGAGTCACTTAAGAAAGGGCTTTGGCCTTACCCGCATTCTGTTTAAAATCAGGCCTACTCCTGTAACGGTCAGACGTTGATCCATGTGGATTAAGCCTGCGGACCAAACATATCCTGTTTACCTTACTTAAAATGTTTGCTCTTCCGCTTCTCACTGAAAGCAGCGATTGCTTTCCAGCTGAAATCTCTTGAATCCGAAAGGAGTCGCTTCCTCAGCCTTTTCTTCCAATCCCTTTCGCAATCCATCAAGACAACGTATCTTCAAATGGCATTTGTCAGAATTATTTTCTTCCCCACAAAAAACGGGCCTCAGGAAGGGGGGGGGGGAGGAACTCTATGGTTAGATCCACGCATGCAAAGCTCTGACGGCCAACAAACTGTTTCATTTTATAGATTCAGAAGGCCACGTTGTTCAAATGTCATGGATCCAACTTCCCGGGCAAAAGCTATCCATGCCAGAAAGGCATTTGATGGGGCTGCCAGCCTCCAGTTGGGGCCTGGAGATCTTCTGGAATTACAACTGATGCCTAGACTACCAAGATCAGTTCCCCTGGAGGAAACGGCTGCTCTGAGGGTTGGTCTATGGCATTATACCCCGATTCCACTCCCAGATCTCCAGGAATTTCCCAACCTGGAGTTAGCAACCTTACAGTATCCATGGAAGTGTTAGTAGCCGAAACCAAAAGTTACTTGTATTCATTTGACAGAGATGTCGATCTGGCAGCCAGTTTGAAAGTGTTTGTTCTTGTTTACCTCTCTTGCCAAAAAGACCAATAAGTGGCTTACAGACCAAATGAAACCTGAACTCTCCCTAGAAGCTCAAACGACTCAACTGAGGCTATTGTACTTTGGTGGCATTATGAGAAGACGAGACTCACTGGAAAAGACAATCATGCTGGGGAAAGCGAAAGGCAGCCAGAAAACAGGAAGACCCGACGTGAGATGGACGGTCAGTCAGTCAAGGAAGCCACAAGGGCCCTCATTTTGCAAGACCCAAGCCAGGCTGTTAATGACAGGGCATTTCGGAGAACACTACGGTAATTCATATGGTCCATGGCTTGTCCCATTACCCTAAAGCAAGGGGGGGAAATGAACATACTGCTTTGTGTTTCCACTGGTGACTTGATGGCACTGAACACACACACACCCCTTTGCTGAAATAAGTAGTGTGAAAAATAATGTGTCTTGTATGCCATTACTATGGTCTCCTCCAGGGGTAATTTCATAGAAAAAGAGGTGCAGGAGCTCATTAGCATATCTTATTTGCATATGCCACACCCCCTGACATCACCGGAAGTGTGTCAGAAGGCAACACCCACCGCTCAGGCTCCCCTGGACTGTTTTGGATTAATAAATAAATAAATAAAAATTGCTCTGACTGAGTACTGCTGGGAGAAGGGGGTGGGGCTTGTTGCATGTGCCCGCCCCTTGGGCTCTTTACTGCTGGAGCTCCGCTCCTGTGCGCTCCTGCAGGAAATGACCCCTGGTCTCCTCTATACAATAACATCGTAAGCCTTACACAACCTGGGATCAACATATCTGAGGGACTGCCTCTTACCCTATATTCCCCGGAGAGCGTTACCAGGGGTCATTTCCTGCAGGAGCGCACAGGAGTGGAGCTCCGGCAGTGAAGAGCCCAGGGGCGGGCACATACAACAAGCCCCACCCCCTGCTCCCAGCAGCCCTCAGTCAGAGCAAGAAGCAGCCAGGTAAGTTACAGAGCCCCCCCCCAAGTCCCCTGGTCCTAAAAAGTCCAGTGGCACCTTTAAGATCAAGTTTTATTCAGGTACAAGCTCTCCCTCCTCTGCGAGGGCAGATCTGCACATCGCTGCCCCCCCAATAGCTAGCAATCCAAAACAGTCCAGTGGAGCCTGAGCGGTGGGTGTTGCCTTCTGACACACTTCTGGTGATGTCAGGGGGTGTGACATATGCAAATAAGTTATGCTAATGAGTTATGCTAATGAGCTCTTGCACCTCTTTTTCTAGCAATTCCCTGAAGAGTCAAATTGAATAGGCTTTTGTTGTACCTACAAAATAAACATTTATTATGGAACCAGAGGTAAGTTTTCTAAAAGTTAAATTATTACAATAACTAAATTATTATAAGTTTAAAATAACTATTTTTCATGCAGCTTCATGTGGATTATTTGATGATGGTTTATTCCAAGATATTATGAAGGAAATTAAGAATTTACAATACTGAGCTGGATTAAGAAGCTGACACCTCCTTTAAATATAGGATTACATCTGAGGAAGACTGCAAAGTTGAAATGAGTTCACAACCGGGTACTCATGATGTTGGACTACGTGGACTTTTTTTACAATATTGTATAAGTGGGAATGTTGGACCAATTGTTGCAATGTTGCAATGTTGTAAAGCGTTAGAAAAGCATTGTAAATCTTATAAATGTTGTTCGTATCACAGGGTTTGCTTGTGTGTGTGTTTTTCCCCACCTGGAGGCTGGCAACCCTACAGTGCCGTGACATCATTTCCAGGTGAAAACCCAGAAGTGTCCCCCACAGCCCCCTGTGATGCTCTAGGAATTCATTCACTGTACAGATGTGTGGAATTCCTATAGTATGATGTTAGGCTGAAATGCTCCTTCAAATGCCATAAGCAATGGTTTCTGCATATGGCAGTCTTCTGGATTTTCACCTGGAAATGGCGTCACAGCATCAGCAGCACCCTTTCCCTAGGGCTCCACCCATGAAAATCTCTCAGGGGCTGCTGGCTACAGGCTGGCAACTCCATGTTCAGATGTTCTGAGGGGGGAGTGTTAATGAATACATGCAGGAGGAGGGGTGTCGCAGTAGCAAGCTCTACCCTGAGCTATCATTTTTTTAAAAAATTAATTCACTTATAGCCCACCTTTCTCCCGATGGGAACCCAAAGAAGCTTACCTTGCTCTCCTCTCCTCCATTTGATCCTCACAACAAACCTGTGAGGTAGCTTAGTTTGAGAGAGTGTGACTGGCTCAAGGTCCCCCAGCGAGCTGGAGTGGGGATTCGAACCCAGGCCTCCCAGGTGCTAGTCCCACACTCTTAACCACTACGCCGTACTACACATTGCACACACTTTTGGAATGCCTAAGAGAATAATAATTAATAATAATTATTGTATGGCATTATGTGTAGTATAGCCAGGAGATCCTGAGATTGTCTGGCAGCCAGAAGTTCTAGCTCTTTAGCATTATGTGCCACTAGGTGGCGAGCTAGACTCGTTTTTAAGGCAAGAGACCCTTCAGAGGTGGTTTGCCATTGCCTGCCTCTGTGCCACGACCCTGGTAGGAGGTCGTCGATCCAAATACTAGCCAGGGCTGACCCTGCTTAGCTTATGAGATCTGACAAGATCGGGCTCATACACACATACTACTAACTTTGCACAACCAGTACCTTGTTTTTCAGGATGGTGAGGTGTAGTGGACACAGTTTCAGACTCAGGCATGGGAGAACTGGGTTTGAATCCCTCGCTCAACCATGGAAGCCTGCCAGGTGGCCCCGGGCCTGTCACATTCATTTTGCACCCCACTTTCCTCCCCAATGGGGACCCAAGGTGACTTACATCATTCTCCTCTCCTCCATTTTAACATGACAACAACCCTGTAAGGTAGATTCCCTGGCATGAGTGGGGATTCAAACCCAGGTCTCCCAGATACTAGTCCAACACTCTTAACCACGACCACATTAGCTCTTTCAGTGTTGTGAGGATTAGGTGGAGGAGGCGGAAATGATGTGAAAATCTGCTTTGGGTCCCCGACAAGGGAGAAAAGCAGGATATAAATAAAAATATATAAATATAAGAGTGGAATACAAACACAAATAAATGTTGCAATCATATAAAGCTCTATGTGCTTTATATGCCAGTTTGGTGTAGTGGTTAAGTGCACGGACTCTAATCTGGGAGAACAGGGTTTGATTCCCCACTCCTCCACTTGCACCTGGCTGGATGACCTTGGGCAAGCTGTAGCTCTGATAAGAGCTGTCCTTGAAAAAGAGCAGTTTCTGTCAAGAGCTCTCTCAGCCCCACCCACCTCACAGGGTGTCTGTTGTGGGGAGGGGAAGGGGAAGGAGTTTGTAAGCCGCTCTGAGACACCTTTGGGTAGTGAAGGGCGGGGTACAGGCCTTTTTTTTGGAGAAAAAGTCCAGCAGGAACTCATTAGCATAAAAGGCCACACCCAACAGCAGGAACTCTTTAGCATATTAGGCTACACCCCTACTGCACCGCTCATTAGCATATTAGGCCGCATTCCATGTTACCAGAAGTGGGGTCATCCAGCCACACCCACCTTTTGCTTCTTATTCTGTTGACCTTGTTGTCAAAACCCAGGGCCTTTTTTTGTAGCAGGAACTCCTTTGCATGTTAGGCCACACACCCCTAATGTAGCCAATCCTAATGAGTTTCCGCTGTTGGGTGTGGCCTATTATGCTAATGAGTTCCTGCTGGGTGTGGCCAACTTGGGAGCCAGCCGGAACTCCGTTCCTGTGCGTTCCTGCCCAGAAATAGCCCTGGCGGGGTATAAATCCAATCTCTTCTTCTTCTCTTCTTCTATGTGCTTATACCTGTATGCATGCAGATGCTATTCAAGTGTTCTAATAAATACACATACTCATAGATGCAGAGCTGGATTCCTGTACTGCCATTACTCCGTTCACACATTCATTATCCTGTCTGACAATGCATAAAGAGGGCTTGTATTTCTTAGAAGGAGGAGGAGGAGCAGGAGGAGATTGGATTTATACCCCGCCCTTCACGCAGAGTCTCAGAGCGGCTTACAAACTCCTTTCCCTTCCCCTCCCCGCAACAGACATCCTGTGAGGTAGGTGAGGTTGAGAGAGCTCTGAAAAAACTGCCCTTTCAAGGACAGCTCTGACAGAACTATGGCTTGCCCAAGGTCATCCAGCCAGGTGCAAGTGGAGGAGTGGGGGAATCAAACCCGGTTCTCCCAGATTAGAGTCCGCACCGTTAACCACTACACCAAACTGGCTCTCATTGATTCCAGATGGGAGTTTGCTCTGTGATCAAGAGGCAAAATCCACCAGGAATAAGAGTTTCTGACAGTTGCCAGTCTCCAGGTGGTGGCTGGAAATCTTCCACCATTACCCGTGGTATCCTGACCCCTGGAGGAACTGTCTGGATTGGAGGATGGACTCTCTGGCATTATACTCTACTGAGGCCCCTCCCCTCCCCAAACCCTGCCCTCCGCCCCCCAAAATCTCCAGGTATTTCCCAACCCAGAGCTGGCAACCCTAGATAAGCACAATAGTTCTAAGCCGTGATACATTTTTCTAGCTGGTATGGGAAGAACATCACATTTCCACAGAGACAGAATATTGCCGTTTGTTACAGGAGAAATGAATTTTTCCTATACCAGACGTACTGGGTGGGGAAAAGCTGTTTGGATCCTCTACAACTGAGTAACAACTGTTCATTTCGTCGTGAGCAATAAAATGACTCCGTGCAAAGGCTCTGAATAGCTATCGAAAGTTTTTGATTTTAAATCATCCACACATTTCAGAAGCCTGTACCCAGAGTACAAATATCAGAGCCGCAACACCACGACTCACGCCAGTTTGATGACTTTTCGTTGAAGTTGTCCTAATGACATTTTTTTTAAACAAAATAATTTGCAACTTTTTTTTTTTTGGTCCTATCATTGAAAATTAACACACCACAGTGTAGTTACAATTTCCAATAAAAAAATAAAAGACGCCGCTATTATAATGAGATGTTCATGCATGGTGGCGCTGGAATATAAACTCCATTTTTATTGTATATGTTAGCCATGGTAAATGAAGTGAGGCCGGGCAAAATTCATTATATACAAGCTCTTTTGCTGCCTCTCCCAAATAACAGGCCTTAAACATTTCCATCAGAAAAATCTATTCCTCTGCATTGCTAACAGCCGTTAACCAGGGATGAATGATCGCTCCGCGGAGATGGTGGAACCGGAGGGTAATTCAGCAGCAACGCTAACATTTGCAAAGAGAAGGCAATTAAAGCTTGTTTGTGTTCTTGTGAGGAGACGGAGTGGTTAAAGGCACTCGGCTACATCCTCAGACAGGGTAAAAAAGGAGCCTGGACAACTCCAGTGGCTGCCTCCAGTTGATCAGCTGATAGGTCTAGGGTTGCCAACTCCAGGTTGGGAAAATCCTGGAGATTTGTGGGTGGAGACTGGGGAGGGCACGGTTTGGGGAGTTGGGGATGTTAACTGGATGTACCACCATAAAGTCCACCCGCCAAAGCATACAGATCTCTTTAGTCTGGAAATCAGAAGATCTTCCGGCCCCACCCAGAAATTGACACCCCTAAGACCCAGCGGCTAACCAGGACTTGATCTGTGTCAGAAGGTGCTTCCTTTCAAGGAATGAAATATGATTTTCTTGTCTGGGTAGATCAGGAATCGTTTAAACATTACCACAGGTGTGTGGGCGGCTCCTGCAGAGCTAACAGTTCAGGAGCCAATCACACGAATGGGGCCCAGTCTTCCCGTGGAATCTGTACTATTCCCTTTTATCTGTAGGTCGAGAGTATGCCACTCACTGTTGCTGCTATGGGGGGGGGGTCATCCAGGAGAGACAGGTGTGCTCCAAACAACATCTGTTAAGTAACAAAGAGATATAGGAATGGGAGCAACCAGTTTCAGCACAAGGGAACTCATCCAGTCTATGCTTCTGGCCAGGGGTCGTTTCATAGAAAAAGAGCTAGGGGAACTCATTAGCATAACTCATTAGCATATGCCACACCCCCTGACATCACCGGAAGTGTGTCATAAGGCCACACACCCCTGCCCCCAACGGTCCTGGCTGCCGCCACCTGCCTTGCAACTCCACTGCCGAGCCCCATGAGGGGCCCTGCGGTGGACCTGCAAGGCCAGCGGGAGTGCAAGGAAGCCCCGCAAAGGCCCTCCCTGGCCCCAGGCAGGCAGGGGTGGGGAGAGGCAGGGAGGAAGCAACTTACCCTCCCTCTTCTCCTGCCTCCTCCTGGATGAATGAGGGCCGGAAGCGGGGCGGCCGGAAGCAGGGGGCGGGGCTTCATCATGTGCCCCGCCCCCCGTACCTCACCCCGGGGGAACTGTGATCCCCCGCAATCCCCCCCGAAATGACCTGAGCGTCTGGCTAACAAACAGAACTAACTCAGTAGGGGCTCCACCCCATGAGACTAAACCACCTTTGGGTGGGGCCGGGGGATCCCCCGGAATTACACCTCATCGCTAGACTACAGAGATCAGCTCCCCTGGAAGAAACGGATGCTTGGGAGGGTGGACTCTATGGCATTCTACCCCATTGTACCCCACTGAGGTCCCTGTCCTCCCCAGGCTTCATCCCCAAATCTCCAGGGGTTTCCCAACCTGGATCTGGCAGCCCTGCCCCCTCCATCCCCCACCGGTGGCCTGGGGGGGACCCTGCAACCCTAGAAGGGAAGAAGACCAATTATCATATGGCAGTGGTGTGTAGTATAGCCAGGAGATCCTAAGATTGTCTGGCACCTAGAAGTTCTAGCTCTTTTAGTGTTATGCACCACCAGGGCTATTTTTGGGCAGGAACGCACAGGAACGGAGTTCTGGCTGGCTCCCAAGTTGGCCACGCCCAGCAGGAGCTCATTAGCATAATAGGCCACACCCAACAGCAGAAACGCATTAGGATTGGCTACATTAGGGGTGTGCGGCCTAACATGCAAAGGAGTCCCTGCTACCAAAAAAGGCCCTGGGTTTTGACAACAAACAAGGTCAACAGAATAACAAGCAAAAGGTGGGTGTGGCTGGATGACCACACTTCTGGTAACATGGGGGTGTGGCCTAATGTGCTAATGAGCTTTGCTGTCAGGGGTGTGGCCCAATATGCTAATTAGTTCCTGCTATTGGGTGTGGCCTGTTATGCTAATGAGTTCCTGCTGGGCTTCTTCTACAAAAAGAGCCCTGCTACTCCTTACTGGCTACAATCCAGTACCCAACTAGGCATGCTGAAGTAAATCTGTGGGGCCCATAACTGGATTAGTCTAACAGTTAACCCCAGGGAAAGCTTGCATGCCTGAGCTCTCCTCTTGGATCTTCAGCGGAAGCTCTGGAGTTCTGTTCCCTTCGACCCTCTTTCCAGCACGTGCATCGTTCTCCCATGATTCTCAACAAATCGGAGACGACTTAACGGAAGGCCGCCCACATCCCAGTTCCAATCCCATTAGGTAATGCTAACCGTGTGTCCACTGCTAGTTAGCGTATTCATAAATTCCAAATTAATCATCGCATAATAAAAATCTGCTCGGCTCTGGTTGTTAATTCTGCATCGAGCCCGCATTCCGTTGTTTACTCTCATTCCTTTTGATAAGGGCCATTGTCTTTCATATTGCTTTGCAAAGTGGGCGAAATAAATCAATGGTATTTAGCTTTTCTAACCATCTGGTCTGGCACCCGTCCCAAAATCAATTTTTAAAAGTTGGGCACAGTTCACGTATGATGCTTTGTAATTGAGAATATCCTGGTGGTGGGGGGGGGGTAGGACGGCGAATGAAGGGAAAAATATCTACCTATCTCACTTTGGGGGATTAATCGTTTTATAGATGTCATTCTGTAAACCCTACGCGCATTTTCGTTACTGTCAGCCTTAACTGTATCTGGGGCACATTCAAAGGGTTATGCACAAGTTTTCTCCCTTAAAAAAAAATATGCACAAGACTTGAGCATGCTGCGTTGAAATTTTACCCTTCTCTCAAACATGTGGCCGAGCTTTGTTTCAGACAGAATATTCTCTTGCACTGTTGGCCCTTGGA
Source organism: Gekko japonicus (assembly GCF_001447785.1). Lineage (NCBI taxonomy): Eukaryota > Metazoa > Chordata > Lepidosauria > Squamata > Gekkonidae > Gekko > Gekko japonicus. The sequence goes on from NW_015164252.1 coordinate 177,783, forward strand.
AGCTGTTCGTCTCTGACTCCTGTCTCCATTAAGAACTCTTCTCCTCTCATTATAAAACTATCCTGCGGAGCCCGAGCAATCGTTTTTAAGAGGTGCTGTTATAATAATGAAATTGAATGCCATTGGGAACGAGGGCACTACAGACACAGATGGGGCAGGGAGAGATATCTATGGCCTGCTATCAGTCTCTTTAAATAATTCAACACCCTCTCTGCCAAGAAGGCGATGCAGCCTTAAGTGCAAAAAAGATAAAAAATAAAAATCATTTTCAATCTTTTTTTTAAAAAAAGGTAGTGGTGAACAATGCTCCCTCTAAGCTGTAGAGTCTTGTGGGCAAAAATTCTACTTTGTGAGCCACTGGCCATTAAAGTTGTCAGCAAGTGATCCGGCCATCCTTCCTGAGGTAAGACAAAAATGTGTGAGCTGGAGGCTAAAAAACTGTGAGCTAGCTCACACTCACTCAGCTTAGAGGGAACACAGGGGGTGAAATGCTCCTTCAAATGCCATAAACAGTATTTTCTGCATATTGCAGTCTTTGGGTGGGAAAGAGGAGATTGCAGCAGCTGCGGGAAGGTATTGCAATCCGCGCATCCTCTTCCCTCATCTACTGTCTCAGGGGTCCCCTCCCAGTGTGGTGTTCACGGACACCACGGCGCCCGCTAAGTGTTTTTAGAAAGTGGACGGGGCCATGTGGAGCTTTTATCCGCAGGTCTTCTGATTGGCCACTGGAGAGTTGATTGGCTGTGCGGGTTTTTAAAAATGTTTCTCTGAAATCAGCGGCCACCCACAGCACAACGATCTTCACTGTTTGACTGGAGGGAAGCGGAGGCAACCGTTTTGTAGCGGGCTCTGCCTCCTGCAGCAGCCGTTTTAAGGTAGCCATTTTGTGGCTGCGCCCACTACGCTGTGTCAGATCCCAAAGGTGCCTGCAGGCTCAAAAAGGTTGGGAACCCCTGATCTCAGAGAAGAAGAAGAAGAGGAGGAGGAGGAGGGGGGGGGAGGAGATTGGATTTATACCCCGCCCTTCACTACCCAAAGGAGTCTCAGAGCGGCTCACCATCTCCTTTCCCTCCCCCTCCCCAAAACAGACACCTTGTGAGGTAGGCGGGGCCGAGAGAACTCTGAGATCAGCTGCTCCTTCAAGAACAGCTGTGCCAGGACTATGGCTTGCCCAAGGTCATCCAGCAGCTGCAAGTGGAGGAGTGGGGAAGCAAACCCGGTTCTCCCAGATTAGAGTCCGCGCTCTTAACCTCTACACCAAACTGGCTCTCTATTTGTACAGATGTAAATTATCTGAAACGAAAGGGATCCAAACAAGACTCCCCCCAGGGAGTGCCAATTCAGCTGTCAGTGTGTGGGGGGGTGGGAGAAATCTTCAGATTTCCAAAACCTCACAGATGAGCACAAGGACGTCCTTGTAACCAGGGCTGCCAGCTCTGGGTTGGGAAATTCCTGGAGATTTTAAGGGTGGAACCTGGGGAGGGCGGGGTTTGGGGAGGGGAGGAGCCTCAGCAGAGTAGAATGCCATAGAGGCCACCCTCCAAAGCAGCCAACTTCTCCAGAGGAACTGGTCTCTGTCACCTGGAGATCAGTTGTACATTCTGGGAGATCTCCAGACCCCACCTGGAGGCTCTGTTCAAATACTAAAGCACCATGGGCAATGAATTGCATATTAAGATTGAAATAAACATGTAACTTATTTAAAACAATATCTGTATTGTCAGCTGCTGTAAAGGTACAATACGTTCGCAAGCTTGAATAAGATGAACGAAACAAAACTCACACATGGTATTTCAAGAGAGTAACACTTCAAAGAGTTGTCAGGTTCACGACACGAAGCTTGCAAAACTACGGGGGAGCCAGTAAGTAGAGTCCCATTTCTGCGCGCCTTCGCCAGCTCTTACAACCTCTTTTTTTTTTGTGAATCAGAATTTTTGGAAGCGTAGTGAAAGGGCAAAACTGGCTCCGTATTTCTCAAGACTTAGAGCATATCGATGAAAGAGGGAATCGCCCGTAGAGTTTCAAAACGTGGTGACGGCCTACAGAAATTCACAGGTGGATAGTCACATGTCCACCTCAAATGGCAATTGAAGAGCCAGTTTGGTGTAGCGGTTAAGTGCGTGGACACTGATCTGGGAGAACCAGGTTTGATTCCCCCAGGGGTCATTTCGTAGAAAAAGAGCTAGGGGGACTCATTAGCATAACTCATTAGCATATGCCACACCCCCTGACATCACCGGAAGTGTGTCCTCCCCACAGCCGGCGGCGACCTCCAGCGGGCACCAGCAGGGAGCTCCAGGCCCCGCCCTCCCGCACCTCACCCGGGGGGATGGCGTCCCCCTGCGTCCCCCCCCAAATGACCCCTGGATTCCCCACTCCTCCATTTGCAGCTGATGGATGATCTTGAGCAAGCTGTAGTCTGATAAGAGCTGTTCTTGAAAAAGAGCTGTTTCTGTCAGAGCTCTCTCAGCCCCACCGATCTCACAGGGTGTCTGTTGTGGGGAGGGGAAAGGAGATTGTAAGCCGCTCTGAGACTCCTTTGGGTAGTAAAGGTCGGGGTATAAATCCCATCTCTTCTTCCTACTCTTCTTTTCACAGCTGCAGCTTTGGTGATGATGGAGTTTAATTTCTTTGCTTTGCCGGGGGGGGGGGGGGTGGCATGTGCAAAGAAGAAGAGGGATTCTACCCAGGATCTTGGACAGCCTGCCCAGGTGAGGGCCAGGGACAACTCCCCCCATAAGGATACGTGAAAATGCACAAAATAATGTCTCCCGCCTCATGCCTCCTGCCCTTTGCCAGGCAGCAGGGGGTGGGGGTGCCAGGGGAAACCAGCATCAACCCCCCAAGGGTGTGACGTCACTGGTGGCCATTGCTGCTGAGGCAACCTGCTTTTCATCAGCACAGCCAATCAGATCTCCAATGGCCTCTCAGAAGCTCTGCAGGGCAAGAGCCCGACTTGGCTCCTTCCCCTTTCTAGAACACTTGGCAGGTGCCAGGCCAAGTGTGGGTGGGTGCCATGGTGCCCATAGGGACCACACTGGGGGCTAGGGTTGCCAGGTCTCCCGCTATTACGACTGATCCCCCAGGGACGGCGTTCAGGTCTCCTGCAGAAAATGGCCCCTTTGGAAGTTGCGCTCTGTGGCACTATGGCCCCAAACCCCACCCTCCTCAGGCCCCGCCCTCAGAATCTTCAGGTCTTTTCCAGCCGGGAAACGGCAATGCTATGGGGGACCCCTGCACGACTGTGTTGCCTTGCATACTACCTACCTTCATTGTCTCTGCTGTTCTCCACCCCACGTCTTCTAAAACAGAGTGCAAAAACTCCCTGAGTATCTGGTCTCTTTTCTTTCTTGCATTGCTCCGTCAAGCACCACTTACACAAAGAGAGCTGGGGTGGCTGAGGATTGGCTTTCCTTTACTGGAGGGCTTCAAGCAGACGCTGGTCAGCCATTGGTCAGGAATGCTTTAGCGTAGAAGGCAGGGCCGGCCCCAGCTTATTTTGCACCCTAGGCAAGGATCCCTTCTGGCGCCCTCCCCCCCGTGCCATGGTGGGGGCCCCCCGTGCACCCACCCGGTCAGAGCCAGTGAGGGGGGGCTTTTGGCATGGGGCGGGTGCAGAGGAGGAGGGGAGGGTTGCCAGGTGAGGCTGGCAAGAGGGCAGGGGGACGTACCAGGAGGCTCCGGGAGAGGGGAGGGAGGCTCCAAGAGACGGAACTCCGAAGCGAGTTCCAGGCGATGCTCCCTCTAAGCTGTGGAGTCTTGTGAGCAAAAAGTCTACTTTGTGAGCTACTGGCATTAAAGTGCTGAGGGAGCGATTTGGTTAGTACATAAATTAGTTTGCTCTGGAGCTATCCTTCCTGAGCTAAGGCAAAAATGTGTGAGCCGGAGGCTAAAAAACTGTGAGCTAGCTCACACTAACGCAACTTACAGGGAACACTGGTTCCAGGTAAGCTGCTGTCGCTTTCCCTCCATTAGAAATAATGGAGGAAGGGGCACCTTCTTTTGGGGCTCATAGAGTTGGACCCTCTGGCCCAATCTTTTTGAAACTTGGAGGGTTCTTTGAGAAGAGGGACCAGCAGCTATGCTGAAAATTTGGTGCCTCTACCTCAAAAAAAACAGTGCCCCCAGAGCCCCAGATACCCCTGGATTGATTCTCCATTATACCCTACGGGGACCGGTCTCCATAGGGTATAATGGAGCACCCAGCAGCTATTTCTCTCCCCTGCTTTCCGATAGCCCTGAATCAGGGGGAGGGGCTCCAAACTGGGGGATCCCCTGCTCACAGTGCCAGACCAGATGGCCTAGAAACACCTTCCAACCTTAGGACCTTATGTATGATAAAAATAATAAACCAAGGTATCGTTCAAGGAAACAATAAACAAAGATATTATTCAGGAAAAGAGTGCTAGTGTATGTCTTTAGAGTTGCTAAGTCTAGCTTGGCCCAATTCCTGGAGATTCAGGAATGGCATCTGGGGACAACGGAGTTTGGAGAGGGAAGGGAACTCAGTAGTGATACGATGCCATGGGATCCACTCTCCTACACTACCGTTCGCTTCAGTGGAACTGATCTCTGTTATCGGGAGATCAGCTGTAATTCTGGGAGGTCTCCAGGCTCCACCTGAAAGCTAGCAACCCCGTGGGAAGAAGGTTGTTGCTGTTGCTCAGTCGCGCAGTCGAGTTCGACTCTTCGTGACCCCATGGACCACGTCACGCCAGGCCCTCCTGGGAAGAATAAGGGTCCATTAATGTCAGCATCTGCCCTGACCTGGATAGCCCAGGCAAGCCCGATCTCATCAGATCTCGGAAGCTCAGCAGGGCCAGCCCTGGTGAGTATTTGGATGGGAGAGCTCCAAGGAAGACCAGGGCTGGGATGCAGAGGTAGGCTTATCAAGCCACTTCTCTGAATGTCCTCCATGGCCCAGTAGGAGTCGCCAGAGGTCGCAATGACTTCCAGGCACGAGCAACCACACGCACACACAAAAAGAGCAGGTAGAGAAAGAGGTACTTTTCTCCCTTTCTCACAATACAAGAACTCGTGGGCACTCCATGAAACTGCTGAGCTGTCGGGTTAGAACGGATAAAAGGAAGTCCTTCTTCACCCAAAGAGTGATGAACACTTGGAATTCACTGCCACAGGAAGTGGTGGCGGCTACAAGCATGGACGGCTTCAAAAGGGAATTAGATAAGCATATGGAGCAGAGGTCCATCAGTGGCTAGTAGCCACAAGGTATAGATAGGGACTCTGGGGCAAGTGATGCTCTGTCATCTTGGTGCTTGGGGGGGTCAACGGTGGGATGGCTTCTAATGTCCTGGCCCCACTGGTGGACCTCCTGATGGCACCTGGTATTTCTGGACACTGTGTGATGCAGAGTGTAGGACTGCATGGGCCTTTGGCCTGATCCAACATTGGCAACTCTTATGTTCCTATGTTCAAAGAATGATTAACACATGGAATTCACTGCCACAGCATGCTACAAGCATGGACAGCTTCAAGAAGGAATTAGATAAGCATATGGAACAGAGGTCCATCAGTGGCTATGAGCCACAAGGTATGGATAGGAACTCTGGGGCAAGTGATGCTCTGTCATCTTGGTGCTTGGGGGGGTCAACGGTGGGATGGCTTCTAATGTCCTGGCCCCACTGGTGGACCTCCTGATGGCACTGGTATTTCTGGCCACTGTGTGATACAGAGTGTTGGACTGGATGGGCCTTTGGCCTGATCCAACATTGGCGTCTCTTATGTAATAAAATAGTAGAATGCAATGTAATTTGGAATGATAAACTGGAATGTAATTCTCCGGTCTGGGGACAGGGGAGATAACTCTACACAGCAAATCACCCCACTTCAGAGAAGATGAGATGGATGGAGCATAATGGTAGGGTTTCAGTTAATTACTCTCAGCATCTGCCCATCAATCTTCAATCTTGACATATTTATTTCCTTCACTATGTCCTCTCCCCCCACAACTGAATCCAAACAAATGGTAACCATATAAACTAAGCATGTTATTCATGTTTGGTCAATGACTCTGTTAAACATCTTCAGTATGTCGTATGCTAATTTACAGCTTCCCCTCTTACCTACCTTCGCAAAGGCAGAAAATATTGTGGAATAATATATATATGAATGTGGCTGATGAAAAGGGCTGCCCAAAATGTTTACATTTCTATGGGTTGTATTTAAGATCTGTCCACCGTAAAAGGGGGGGATGAAATAATTATAGCACAAACGGCAAATTAAAAATGATACCTATCATGTATATTATCAGTTGTACCACATACGACACTATTATGTGGAATGGAGGAAGCAGAAGCAAGGAAAATAAAAACAGTAACAAAGACAAAGAAAAAGCTTACAGACTGCAAAGTCAATCCATCATCAATAGATCTAATTCTCAACATGGTCAGATCTGTGGGTACTTAAATCAAGAGACTGGAGTCATAAACAAAGAGCAAAGATCTTTCTACGACCCTGAGAAAAGCCTCGGGTTTGCAGAAAAACTGGGAAAACAAACAAACCCAACATTGGAAAGTTAACACACACACCAATAATAGAAGCAGTGTCTGTAGCTTTAAGAAATGAATACCCTCTCAGTGGCCATTGTGCGGGTTGCTAGGAAACCATAACAGTGCTGCCAGCTTTCAAGCCTTGGGTTCTATCACGAAAAGTAAGGGGGGATGGCAGGGTCCTTTCCAGTGCTGCTTTGGACTTTAAGGGAGGCCTCATTGGGGCCAGGCCTAGCATACATACATACATACATACATACATACATAAACCTTTATTGGATGTTTGACAATCACAGAATGAATAAGCCAGGCCTAACAGCAACCCCTGAGTGACTTACTACCAGGTGATTTGTTCCCCGTATGACTGCATGACTCACTCAAGCCCAGCTACTCCATGGTGTTCAACAAGAGCCACTCCACAAAAGCCAGTGTGATGTAGTGGTTATTGGTTCAGTCTAGGATCTGGGCAGACAAGATTCAAATCCCACTCTGCCATGGTGCTTGCTGGGTGACCTTGGGACTGTCCCTCACTTTCCTGCCAGCCAGCAAGTCAGTGCGAAAGCTAGACTTGAAGATCCTCCTGACCCATTCATTTTCTACGTGAAGAACATTGTGCGTGTGTGTGTGTGTGTGTGTGTGTGTGAGCAGTCCATGATATACGAAGGGGACTTGCGGGGACTCACAGGGAGGGGAAATCCCATCCCCTGCACACTCTTCCCTGGAGGTGGAATTCTTACAAGTCAGTGGGTGAAGGCAGGGCATGCAAAAGGTGGTAAAGGAGGTGTGAAGGTGTGTCGGGGGGTCTGGTGTCAGTGGGCCCTGGCAGATGCTCCACCACTACATATGCCGTCATCAGTGTTCCCTCTAAGCTGAGTTAGTGTGAACTAGCTCACAGTTTTTTAGCCTCTGGCTCACACATTTTGGTCTTAGCTCAGGAAGGATGGCTCCAGAGCAAACTAAGGATGGCTCAAGAAGAAGAAGACGACAATGACGACAACGACGAAGAGATGATTGGATTTATACCCCACCCTTCACTACCCAATGGAGTCTCAGAGCAGCTTACAAACTCCTTTCCCTTCCCTTCCCCACAACAGACACCCTGTGAGGTAGGTGGGGCTGAGAGAGTTCTTCCCAGAATTGTCCTTGAGAGAACAGCTCTGACAGAACTATGGCTTGCCCAAGGTCATCCAGCAGCTGCGAGTGGAGGAGTGGGGAATCAAACCCGGTTCTCCCAGATTAGAGTCCAGGCACTTAACCACTACACCAAACTGGCTCTCCTTGTAGCCAAATCGCTCACTCACAACTTTAATGCCAGTAGCTCACAAAGTAGAATCATTGCTCACAAGGCTCCACAGCTTAGAGGGAGCATTGGCCGTCACCAGCCCCGCACCAGACAGTGGTGGGGAATTCCAGGGGCAAGTGACTGGCAGTGGGAAGGTGAACTGCCCTCGTGAGCTCCCATCCTTCCCCGGTGCACATCTCCCTCTCCCCATAGGGTGGTAGAAAACCGTCAAGGACAACCGTCATATATTTACGAAGGAAATATCACTCTCTTCTTTTTTAGATTTTCAAAAATAGATAAATATTAACACATTTCTGTACATTCGCACAAGAATAAACATTAAAAAAAAAATGTTTCCACAAATTTTGAATTGCGATCTATCCAAGACTTTGAGAGAAAGTGTACAGGGAGAAAGCTGAACAAGAGAAGATTTCACGGACTATGAACATTATGCAGGGCGGTACCAAGCAGAGATGAATGCTGAGCAGGAAAGGATTCACCGAGTCTACACGTATTCTGCTCCGAGGAAGCCTATTGAAACAGGTGTCGGAGCAAGCCTGTCTGCAGATTTGCGACCTCTTATCCTATTGGTCTACAGTCCAATATCAGTACAAGGAAGACACGTTGAAGATTTATGGTGTGTTGCACTTTATTTGCATTGGATGACGCTTGAGGTAGCAAGAGGACCAGACAGGCTCCTGCGATAGAAAATAACTTCAGATTATTGGACAGTGCTTGTCAACACTGTGGCATCATTTCTTGATGTCGATTCTTGCGTGAATGTACAGAAATGTATTCATATTTATCTTTTTTTAAAAAATAAAAAAGAGTGCTATTTCCTTCGTAAATATATCATGGTTGTCAGCGACTCTTTTCTATTCACTTATCCCGTGATGTCTCTTTGGTCTCCCAACCTCCAGCTGGGGGCTCAAGATCTCTCACTATTAAAACTGATCTCCAGGCAACAGAGATCAGCTCACCTGGAGAAAATGGTCACTCCGGAAGGCGGACTCTACGGCATTGTACGTCATTGAAGTCCTCCCCCTCCCCAAAGCCCTCCCTCCTCTGCCTTCACACATGCCCCCCAAATACCCAGGTATTTCCCATCCTGGAGCTGGGAACCGTATCTCCCCTGAGTGCTTCGTGTGCAAAAAGGAACCCTCCAGGCTTTGGTTCGTGTGGCTGCAACAGAGCCTTCCCTCAACACCTCGCCAGAATTCTAATGAAGGAGTTGAAGAGTTCAGCCCTTCTGCTGTGTAAGCCCACTGTTTTTATTTTAAGTGAGCGATGACAAGGCCATATTCACACCCTCTAATCCTTCCTCGATGCCTCCCCCCCCCCCAGAGGGGGCTCAGCGTCTCAAATCTCTCTTGGCAGGCCGGCCTGTCCTCCTCAGCTGTCCCTTCCTACCTGTCTGTGGGCCTCGAGCATGTGACGAGCCACATTTCTCACAGCGGCACCTGGTGCGCCTGCTGATGAGAGAATGCAACCCGGCTCTCCCGATCCGGTTCCTGCGACTTCCTCTTCTGCCCCACCCAGCATTTCTTTGAAATGCATGGCCCCCTCGTGGTTCTCTTCCCAGCCAAGGGAGAGGGGCCGCCAGCAGGGACTGAGGGAAAGTGTGACAGGATTTGTTTTCCCCAGAGCTCAGCATAGCTGGGAAGGTCACCGCTTCACGCTTCCTGTTCTGTGGACATGGTGAGAGGGTCACGTCCAGCTGGCACTGGCCAGCCGTCTCCTCGCTCAGCAGATACTTAAAGAGCCAGATTCTGAAACAGTCTGTGCTGAGTCACATTTCCCCTTTAGGCCCATGGACTTGTGAGGTGGATAAATCCTTCCTTTGTCTCAATTATCCTCCAAGGACCAAAGTGGTAATATTTTCCATCTAGAATCGAGTCCAGTAGCATCTAGAGACCAATCAGCTTTTGGGGATATAAGCGTTTGAGAGCCAATACTCTCTTTTTGTGAACTAGAATTGATTCTGCCTAAGAGGAAGTTAGATGGGATGCTGGGAGGTCCAGGTATGGATCCCTCGAGTGTTTTCAAAAGGGAAATAGCAGGCTTCCGAGGCTCTGGTTTGAACAGGGCCATGGCATGGGAGATCCCAGATTCATGGAGAAGGAGTTTGCCAAGCCATGATAGGGGTGCCAGTTCCAGGTTGGGAAATTCCTGGAGATTTTGGGGGTGGAGCCTAGGGAGGGTGGGTTTCGGGAAGGAGGGAGACCCCAACAGGATATAATGCCATAGAGTGCGCCAGGGCTTTTTTTTGTAGAAAAAGCCCAGCAGGAACTCATTAGTATGATAGGCCACACCCAACTTCAGAAACTCATTAGCATATTAGGCCCCACCCCCATGCCTTCCCTTGGCTTGCCTGGGTGCCCTGTGGCAAGCCAGCCCTAGGATAGGTCAGGGAAGGCAGGCATTTAAATGCATCCCCGATCCTTGCAGGGCCACCCCGCCCGCCTCCCTCGGAGTCGCTGGGGGGGGTCGCTCTCCAGGCCTTCCCTCTGTAGCCACGCATGCAGAGGTTTTGGCTGTAGTGGGCGTGGCCATCTCTGAAGCCAGCCGGAACTCCGTTCCTGTGTGTTCCTGCCCCAAAATAGCCCTGGAGCACACCTTCCCAAAGCAGCCATTTTCTCCAGGGGGGCTGATATCTGTTGTAATTCCAGGAGATCTTCAGGCCCCATCTGGAGGTTCATACATCAACACAAAGAAACACTGTGGTGAAATTGACAATAACATTTAATTCTTATGAACATCAATAACTTTTGCAATATAGCTCAGGAAATTCTAACCTATTCAAGAAAAAGTCCACCAAAGTCCACCATCCTCTGTGAGCACCCGGTTTTATACTCATTTCAACAATCTTCTTCAGGAGTAGTTCTGTTATGTTAGAAGGTCTCAGCCTCTTGATACAGTTTAACGACTTCTTTTGCTTCCCTCTGAAGACTGAAATGCTACTCCTGTGATCTACTGGAGAGCAACCGCACCAGCAACGTGAGATAGAGAGCATTTGCCAGCCAATTTGAAATAAGAAGGCTTCTAGCAAGATAAAAAAAAAAAGAGGACTGGTTGCTACTATTAAGAAATTAATTAATTGGCTTGCTCCTAGTACAAATACTTGAAATGGAACTGGAAGTTGATTTGAAAAAGAAGTTAATGCTGCTACTATTGATGTTCATAAGAATTAAATGCAGGGGTCATTTCCTGCAGGAGTGCACAGGAGCGGAGCTCCGGCAGTAAAGAGCTCAGGGGGTGGGCACATGCAACAAGCCCCATCCCCTGCTCCCAGCAGCCTTCAGTCAGAGCAAGAAGCAGCCAGGTAAGTTGCAGAGCCCCCTCCCCCCGGCTCCCCTGGTCCAAAACAATCCAGTGGCAGATCTGCATGTCCCTCCCCCAATAGCTAGCAATCCAAAACAGTCCAGTGGAGCCTGAGCGGTGGGTGTTGCCTTCTGACACACTTCTGGTGATATCAGGGGGTGTGGCATATGCAAATGAGTTATACTAATGAGTTATGCTAATGAGCTCCTGCACCTCTTTTTCTACGAAATGACCCCTGATTAAATGTCATTGTCAATTTCATCACAGTGTTGCTTTGTGTTGATGTATTTCCTGTACTGTGATCCCTTCTTTGGCTTTCCCATCTGGAGGTTAGCAACCCTGATTTTATGTCTGAAGGGAACTTCATCACCCAAAGGCAAAAAAACCCCCCCTCTGGATACCAGAGTTTGAAGTCACTATCTAGGGAAGGCCTTCGCTTCTATAGCCGTTTCTATATCCAAGATAGCTAGCTGGCCATTTTGTGGGAAAGGATGGTGGGTTAGATGAGCCACTGCTCTTATCCAGCAGGGGTCCTCTTGTATGTTGTTATCATTACCAAACTAAGTTACTCTCCCCTTCCAGCCTACCTGCTTTAAACCCAGAAAGGTAATGAGTCAGTGTGATATAGTGGTCTGATTAGATGAGGGTCTGGGAGAACCGTGTTCAACACTCCCTGCTCCACCATAAAGCTTGCTGAGTGACCTTGAGCCACTCTTCTTCTGTCAAGCTTCGCCTACCTCACAAGGTTGTTGTAAGGATAAAACGGCAGAGAGGAGAACCTTATATAATGTATGCTACCCTCAACTTTTCAGTCTATATGCAGATAGGGTTGCCAGTCCCCAGATCCCAGTGGGGGTTCCCCCAATTTTCTGGGAAACCCTGCCCCAAAACAGCCATGTTCTGGCATGATGTCCCCGACATGATGACGTTACCCAGAAGTGATGTCATCATGCCAGAGATGTCACATGGGATACTCTGGTTTGAGGGCAAAACTCCATGGTAAATTTGGCCTAAAACCATAGAGTTTTGCCCTCAAACCAAAGCATCTCGCAGGACGTTGCCGACACGATGATGCCACTTCCAGGTGATGTCATTGTGTTAAGGAACATCCTTGAACATGCCCCAAATCCCCCCTCCATGGCACAGCGAGGGGACCTGGCAACCCCATATGCAGAACATATTATAAGGGAAGCTGGATGAGATTTAGATGAAGATGGAGTGACAATTGGTGGTGGAAGGAACATTAACAATTTGAGATAAGCAGATGACACTGCATTACCGGCAGAAAACAGTGAAGACTGGAAATGACTGCTGATGAAAGTTAAAGCAGGAAGTGCCGAAGTGCAGCTGAACATCAAGAAGACAAAAGTAATCACATGAGGAAGACAAAAGTAATGACTGCTAGGGAATTACAGAGCTATGAGGTTGCTGATGAATAAATTGAAATGGTTCAAGATTTTCTGTTCCTTGGCTTCGTTATCAACCAAAAGGAAGACTTTTGGTTGGACAATGAAGACAGCTGACAGAAAGAAAGTTGATTCCTTTGAAACGTGGTGTTGGAGGAGAATTTTACAGATACTGTGGACCACCAAGAATACATATAAGTGGGTTCTAGATCAAATCAAGCCTACAAGCTAAAATGATTAAAATAAGGTTGCCATGCTTTGGTCACATTACGAGAAGACAACAGTCACTGGAAAAGACAGTCATGCTATGAAAAGTTGAAGGCAGCAGGAAAAGTGGAAGACCCAACATGGGGTGGACTAACTCAGTAAAAGAAACCACGGCCCTCATTTTGCAAGACCTGGCTGTTTATGACAGGACATTTTGGAGGCCATTAATTCTTGTGGTCCAGGGTTTGTCCCATTACTCTAAGAAAAGAAGAACTTACTGCTTTGTGATTCCACTGGTGGTGGAAATTACCGTCAAATCACAGCCAACTTATGCCAACTCTGTAGGGCTTTCAGGGCAAGAGACATTCAAACGTGGTTGACCACTGCCTGCTTCTGCATAGCAACCCTGGACTTCTCTGGTGGTCTCCCATCCAAGTCCCAGAGAGCCAGTTTGGTGTAGTGGTTAAGAGCAGTGGACTCCAATCTGGGAGAACCAGGTTTGAGTCCCCACTCTTTCACATGAAACCAGATGGGTGACCTTGGGTCAGTCACAGTTCTTTCAGAGCTGTTCTCTCAAGAGCAGTTCTCTCAGAGCTCTCTCGGCCCTGCCTATTTCACAGGGTGTCTGTTATGGGGAGAGGAAGGGAAGGTGATTGTACACTGCTCTGAGACTCCGATTGAAGGGCAGGGTATAAATCCAATCTCCTCCTCCTCCTTCCCCCTCCCCCTCTTCTTCTTCTTCTTCTTCTTCTTCTCTAGCCTGTGAGAACCAGGTTTGATTCCCCACTCCTCCACTTGCACCTGGCTGGATGAGCCATTGTTCTGATAAGAGCTATACTTGAAAAAAGAGCAGTTTCTGTCAAGAGCTCTCTCAGCCCCACCTACCTCACAGGGTGTCTGTTGTGGGGAGGGGAAGGGAAAGGAGTTTGTAAGCCACTCTGAGACTCCTTCGGGTAGTGAAGGGCGGGGTATAAATCCAATCTCTTCTTCTTCTTCTTTTACCTCACAGGGTGTCTGTTTGTAAGCCGCTCTGAGACTCCTTTGGGTAGTGAAGGGCGGGGTATAAATCCAATCTCCTCTTCTTCTTCTTTTACCTCACAGGGTGTCTGTTGTGGGGAGGGGAAGGGAAAGGAGATTGTAAGCCGCTCTGAGACTCCTCTGGGTAGTGAAGGGCGGTGTATAAATCCAATCTCTTCGTCTTCTTCTTCTACCTCAGGGTGCCTGTTGGATATAAATCCAATCTCTTCTTCTTCTCTTTTTGCCGACTCTATTTTTCCCCAATCCCAATCAATTTCAGTTTGTCTTGAAAGGAAGACGATACCATGACTGCTGCTCCGTCTAATGTGAGGAAATAACTAAAACACCACCAGGGAGAGGAAGGGAAGGTGATTGTACACTGCTCTGAGACTCCGATTGAAGGGCAGGGTATAAATCCAACTCTTCTTCTTCTTCTTCTTCCTCCTCCTCCTCCTCTTCCTCCTCCTCCCAGGGCCAACCCAGCTTAGCTTCCGAGATCGGGCTAGCCTGGGCCATTCAGGTCAGGGCTTGTCATTTCACTACTGTGTAATTAATGGGAGTGAAAAACGGGGCCCTAGAGGGTGGCTTCACATACCTGGGTCCCTAACGCAGTAAGAAAACTCTGCCCCAAACTATCAAGCAGGTGAGGTGTGAAAAATGGACCTCCTCGAACATTTCCCTTTTATCTTCTGCAGAAGGAGGTGGTTCGTACATGAAGAACACCGATTAGTTTTATGGTAAAGCATCCTGGCTCATTTGTTACATCCCCGCTGAAAGATCCACCACCCTTCCGCTGTAGTCCCGGCGAGGAGAGGCGCGTGCCATTGTCGTTAGCTCCCCGTAATGAAGGTAGTTAGATAAATCAATCAGGGAAGGGATGCTTTCCTTTCTTGTCACCCTGCTCTTTATTAAAATGCTTATATATTACTCTTGTCATTTCACTTTCACTCACTTACAACCGGGGTGAATTATTTTTATTGCTTTCATCTTCTGCGTTATATTTCACGGATACTGTGAAAGAAAATAGAGATTGATAGGGGCAAAATTAAAATATATTTTAAGCATGGGATTCATTCCCTCTTCGGAAAAAAAGTAGCTGATCTTACTCCAGCCATGCAAATCAAGATTTGGGGACAGAGAGAGCCAGTTTGGTGTAGTGGTTAAGTGTGCAGACTCTAAACTGGGAGAACCAAGTTTGATTCCCCACGCCTTCACTTGCAGCTGCTGGATGACTTTGGGCAAGCCATAGTTCTGTCAGGGGTGTTCTTGAAAAGAGCAGTTTCTGTCAGAGCTCTCTCAGCCCCACCTACCTCACATGGTGTCTGTTGGAGGGAGGGGAAGGGAAAGAAAAGGAATTTGTAAGCCTCTCTGAGATTCTAAGTGAAGAACGGGGTATAAATCTAAACTCTTCTTCTCTTCTTCTCCTGGCCCCGCTTGTTCACATGGGCGTTGTTTCTCCTTTTCCCTGTGTTCCTTTCCCTTCTCACCTTCTCCCTGTTTTTTATCACTTCTCGGCCTGTTTTTAGTGATTGTTATTGGTCAGGGATGGTTTTTTTGGCCTGTCCTGGGCTTGATTCCAAATTGGTAGGTCAAAGCTGGAAAATATCTGGAGGTTTTGAGGGCGGAGCCTGGGGGATTTGGAGAGGGGAAGGACCACAGCAGGGCATAAATGTCACAGACTGCACCCTCCCAAGCAGGCATTTCCTTCAGGGGAACTGATCTTGGTCGTCTAGAGAACAGTTGTAATAGCGGGAGGTGTCCAGTTGCCACCTGGAGGTTGGCAAGGCCACAAACTGGAGTTGCCAAATATTTTGCTGAGCAACTGGCAAAGAACTCAGTTCTTTCTCAGCTCAGTTCTAAAAACGGGAAGGCCCAACATGGATTTCCAAAACTTCTCCATCCCCACGTGTTCTTGAAAGAGCACCCTACCCCTACCCGAGTAGTCTCTCTCTCTTCCTGTCTTCTGGGAGAAAAGGGTTTGATTTCCCACTCCTCCACTTGCAGCGGCTGGATGACCTTGTACCGTGCACAGATGATTATAACATATCGTAAATAATTTTATATTTTTTGAAAAGTATTGTTACAGTAATTTCTACATATATAATCAATCATCTTAATCACAATTCACAATATAAGAGATATCAAAAATATCAAACATTATCTCCAAGAATCTCAAAAGCTATTGTACAACCTTATAATTAATAATAGTCCTCCTCTGTTAAATAAAAGTTTCAAAAGGGAGGACTCCTTAAAGTCTCTTTATAACATGTGCTCGTGTCTTCCTCCAACAGAGGTCCAGATATCCTTCTGTTTCAGAATCTTCCTCAGGGAGTTCAACAACAATTTTCAGCACAAAGTTGCCACATACTAACATACAAGACAGCAGAAACAGAATAGGTTACAATGCTAGTAATCTCATATTAGACAGAGTCTCAAAGAAGTGTGAAAAGTTCTTATCCAAAGTTTTAATCCAAAGTTCTCTTTCAATGAACGCTGCAAAAAAAAAAATTCTGATGAGCTACAACGTGCTTTTCTCTTTGGAAGAGGTGTGATGACATCGCTTCATTCATTACACAGTCTTCAATGCGTTCAGAATGCCAGTCCAGGATAAAGAATAAACAGGGATGCATAGATGTCACTGGCTCCATTCCTTTATTGTTCTGGAAGTTCACCCTGTGTTGAGCTCCACTCTTCCAGTTTGGTGTACTGGTTATGAGCGCGGACTCTAATCCCGGGTGTTGTTCAGTCGCACAATTGAGCCCAACTCTTCGCGACCTCATGGACCACATCACGCCAGGCCCTCCTGTCTTCCGCCGTCCTCTGAAGTTGGCTCAATTTCATGTTCGTTGCATCTATGACACTGTCTAACCATCTCATCCTTTGCCGTCCCCTTCTTCTTTTACCTTCAATCTTTCCCAGCATCAGGGTCTTCTCCAGTGAGGTATTCTCCAGTGAGGTATTCTTAATATTGCAACCCAGGTTGCAATATTAAGAATACTTGGTAGGCAGGAAGTCAGAAGGGGATGGTTTCCAATAAGTAGATTAAACATTGAGCTGTCAAAGAAATAACGTGCAAGAAATAACTTTTAGGAAAAGAATGAAAATTCAGCCGACCAGCTAAGGATGCTATCAAGATCACGGTCTGAAAACAATACGGGAATTTAGAAGTCCACCTTGAAGCATGAAAAGCACTTATAGGCCTTGACATATGTATGCAGAGTGTGGCCTAGGTTATACAATTAAAATGTCACCAAAGAATAATGAAATGATTACGCCCCCTTTTCGCTGAGGAATATTTAGGATTTAAAGATCAGCCACTTCTCCTTTGCAAATGCCCCTTGCACCCCCCTTCCCCCAAGCTCTACCCCCAAATCTCCAGAAATTTCCCAATTCAGAGTTGGCAAACCTAGCAGAAAGGGATTTGAATGTGTCATTAGCAAAACCTTTTATATTCTTTGCCAGTGATCACCTAGCCCATGTGACAGTGGATAGGATTATAGGAAGGGTTTGGCCGATATCCTTTTTCCCACGATGTAGCTTCCTTGGGTTTGACCGTTTGAGCTGGATTGGGGCCTTTAAAAGGGCCCTTTATGAGTGGGATGAGAGCATGTAGTTGCCCTACATGAGAGGAGAGTGAATGCACCTTAGAGGAAGAAGAAGAGATTCGATTTCTACCCCACCCTTCACTACCCGAAGGAGTCTCAGATTGGCTTACGATCCCTTTCCCTTCCACTCACTACAACAGACACCCTGTGAGGTAGATGGGGCTGAGAGAACCCTTTCGAGGACTGCTGGTGAGAGAACAGCTCTGAGAGAACTGTGACTGACCCAAGGTCACACCAGCAGCTGCATGTGGAGGAGTGGGGAATCAAACTCGGTTCTCCCAGATTAGAGTCCGCACACTTAACCACTACACCAAACTGGCTGTCTTACTTCACCATCCAAATAGCATGCTGTTCCAGTACCACTGTGAGCATCCTCATATGACTATATTTTATGCTGGTGGTTCTCATGCTTCTGCGGTATCCTTTCTACCCTGTCAGCAGCCCCATGCAGGTCTCCGGAGAGGTGGGATACAAATTTCCTAACTAAACAATAAATGAATAAATAATAGTGTCTGATTTGGCATGCGTAGGCTCCACACACGTTTCCAGCCCTACATTTAATCTAGCATTTGACTGCACATATGGTGTCTACGTGTGCCAAATAGAACAATATGGCCACTCGCGGATGCCTGCGGCCATTGGAGGAGGGGCTTCTGGGTGGGTTGGAAGATCAGGCACGCTCCCCCCTCCCTCCGTTCCTCACTCTGCATCATGAATCCCGCCTCCTTGGTTTTTGCAGAGCTCCTATGAGCCGTATATTTTGTGAGCAAGACTGGGTCAAAAAAAAATAGCACATTGTTCTGATGTAGGCATCCTTTGCATACCTGTTTGATGGGGAAATGACACATCTCCCCCATCTAAACTGCGGCAAGGAAAGTGAAAATGCCGGGAAACTGTGATCGGCTCGAATAGAAAACTCACGTTCTCAAAGCCTCCTCTGAAACCGACAAGATGTGCGGGGTGCCGCTGGGCACGGAAGCCCCATTGATTAGGTGCACCTACTTTTCTTTGGATTCCGCCCAAACCCTTTCACTACAATTCAATAATTATTACAGAACAACATTGACAAGAGTTCCCGCAAGAACCTCCAGTTACCACTAAACAGATGGCACCTCCAGAGGATCAAAAATATATAACAATTTTAATTGAGCCAATGCAAAACAGATTTGCAAAATAAAATAGTAACATGCCAGTTCCGATTAATGTCTTTCTGGAGATGATGACAAATTCTATAAGTAGAGAATAGATATTAAGGAGATGTTCATTAGCAAACGTAGCATTAACGGACTCCGTGTATAATGTTTGATACATACCTTTCTACCTGATTTAATCCTCTTTGGTTGATACCGTTTTTTCATGCTTCATTTTGACATTCGATGTCACCTTGATCATATCATTGTCAAATTTCTGCTATTCCAAAGCTGAACCTTCTCCTTTCTCTGCAATGAACAGAAGAGGGAGGCAGACCTTGGTTCTGCCACCAAAATCAAATCACCATTCATAACTGCCCTTGGGGAGAAGAGGAGGAAATGGGGTGACTTTCTTCTGATTTGACTCTCTTCGGATTCCACTCCCTCCTCTTAAAGAAACCATCACTTTCGCTGGAGTTGCCTCTCTGAGGAAGGTTTGGGACATCACATTATGTCAGCAGAGGGGCAGGAAATCATTCCATGTATTATTTGTTTATTAAAATATTTATACCCTGCCTTTCCTTAGAAACATAGAGTTTCCTCCTCGGATGGTCGTGGCCCCGCCCCCAGCGTGCCCGACGTCATAACGTCACTTCCTGGTGATGCGCACGCCGGGGTGGGGTTCCCCCTGGGGCCCGATCCGGCGGCGGCGGGGAATGGGCCTCTGGGGCGGGGGTTTCCCCGCCCCCCGGGGGGACTTGGCAGTCCTAGGAAAGGCAGAGGTAGTGAAACTGTGAACTGTGCAAGGAGGGGATTTGTTGTAAGTTGGGTTGCCAGGCAGGTTCTGATAACCACTAGGAGGGTTGTGGGTGGGGCAGCATTCCAGGCGAAAAATTCAAAAGAAAAATGAGGCCTCATCTACTTACAGGAAGTTCTAACCATAACGTTCCTGGCAATTCCTACAGTCATCCAGAACTGAAAAGACTAGCTCTAGGAACTGACAGAAACTCTATGGTAAGATTTCTACAAACATGTAGAAGTCCATATCAGGGATGACAAATCAGTGTTGTTTGGATGCTTGCATGTTTCCATTCTTGTGGCAAAACCTTTTTTTTTACTTTGTCCCTGTACTGTGGGTCCCTCTTCAACAAGACAAATTTTAGCAACCACGACTACCCTGTGCCCCCCCCCATAAAGACCCAACATGAGATGGACTTGATCTAGGAAGCCACGGCCCTCAGTTTGCTAGACCTGAGCAAGGCTCATGATAGTGTATGTTTTGGAGGTCATTAATTCATAGGGTCACCACCATGTCAAAAGTGACTTGAAGGCACTTAACACACACATGACCACTCCAGTCTCCAAGGATTATGGAATCATCACTTATGATGTTCCAGCTTACATGCATATCAGAAGACTCATATTTTGTTACAGGGAACCTTGCAATATGGGGAGGGAGGAATCAGTGCTTCATCTAGGCTTGCCAAGTCCCCCCGGCGGCGGCGGATCGGGCCCTGGGGGGAACCCCACCCCGACGTGCGCGTCCCCAGGAAGTGATGTTAGGACGCCGAGCACGCAGGGGGCAGGGCCATGACCATCAGAGGGAAAACTCTGTTTTTCCCTCCGATGGTCGTGGCCCCGCCCCCAGCGTGCCCGGCGTCCTAACGTCACTTCCGGGTGACGTGTGCGGCGCACGCGTGCACCAGTCATTGCCCGGGAGTCTCCCGCTGTGGCTGAGAAACGACTTGGCAACCCTAGCTTCATCTATAACCGTGGCAACCATCAAAACATACCTGGGTGGTGACATTTCCTGTTGTTCCTTATTTAAAGAAAATGATGCGCCATTATTAACTTATTGAACCATCTTTATCTTTTCCTTCGTACAGAAGGTAAAACTGCGACTGTGTAACTGGGAATGCACAGATTGTTGTCTTTGTCAAGCGAGGCCCTAAAATTAGGAAAAGAAGCAGAGCTATTTTTGTGGAGTTGCAATCACTTCATGTATATTTAAATCTATGTGGTTTCAGACTAGAAGGTCATTTGCTGAACCACCCGGCCAGTACAACTGTCACGTGTATTGTTTTAAGTTCTTTTGCCTTAATTGTTTAACAACACTGGTTTCCGGTTTGTTTCTTCCTCTGTCTGGTGGATGGATTTATTGATTTATTGTCAGCTTTCATTCCTGATTGGTGTCCCCCCCCCCTTTCACCCCCATGGTAAGCTTATAATTTGTGGCCTCCAACCATTTTTATACTATAGGAAACTGGAATTTTGACCCAGCCTGGTGGGCACAGCCACAAAATGGCTGCTGGAGACACAGCCAACCACAAAATGGCTGCCACAACAGGCAGAGCCAACCACAAAATGGCTGCCACAACAGGCAGAGCCAACCACAAAATGTCAGGGAGTGAGATTATGCATAACTTTAATAGTAGCTCTGCTCAACAAGATGCCTTTTAAGATGAACATATTGTTTAAAAATATTTTCTTGCATACACTCTGTTGTATTACTTTTAGCCACAGAGTGGAGATCTTCGTACTCTGGGGGCAGCTGCCGCCAAAGCAGCTTTTTAAAAATATTCACAGCCAATCAGATCTCCAGTGGCCAATCAGAAGCTCTGATGGGCAAGAACCCCATTTGGTGGACAGCATGAAATATGTCAGTGGGCACCATGGTTGGGGGATCCCTAATATAAATGATAAACTGGAAGATGTATAATCCCAAGTGCTACTGTACACTTTAAGGTTCTGGAGGAGGGACTTCAAGGGAAGCCAAAGGCTCCCCCTCCCTCCCCCCAGAGGACATGATCCCATTGGCCCTCTAGGGTAACCATCAGCAATAGGGTTGCCAGTTGCCTGGCTGGTGTCTGGTGCGCGCGCGCACGCCACATCCACATCACTCAGAAGTGACGCGGGTACGCCGGGCACTCTGGGGGCGTACCTGCGTCACTTCCGGGTGACGTGCACGTGGGGGTGGAGTTCCCCCCGGGGCCCGATCCGCTGGCGGCAGGGAACAGGCCTCTCGGGCGGGGGTTTCCCTGCCCCCCGAGGGGACTTGGCAAGCC
Organism: Gekko japonicus; assembly: GCF_001447785.1. Classification (NCBI taxonomy): domain Eukaryota; kingdom Metazoa; phylum Chordata; class Lepidosauria; order Squamata; family Gekkonidae; genus Gekko; species Gekko japonicus. The sequence goes on from NW_015164252.1 coordinate 199,325, forward strand.
TAATCGGCTAATGGAAGTTAAACCACACGTACCCAAACTGGAAAGGAAAAGAAGTTCAGAAGTCTTTCTGAAAACCCATAGCACACATTCAGATCAACAAATATGTTTTAGAGCTTTATTCGGTGTCAGATCTGGAGAACGGGGCAGTTTTGAGCTGAAGCGTAGGGAACAGAGGTGTAGCAGAACAGAGAATGTTTTGGAAGTCTTGGGATGAGTTAGATTCAGCAGAAGGAATTCTGCATCCATTCTTATGAGCGGCTTCCTTGGTGCTGGGCTCACCAGATCTAGCTGAAAGTCATCCTCTTCTTAGATTGCGGGAATCGCATTTTAAAAGTTCTTAAATTCAGATTTCTATTTTTGTATATTATGACTGGGCTTTTTTTCTCTCCCTCACATGTTATGCTTACTCTGTATGTTGGTCTTAAGACTATAATAATAATAAACTAAACTAAACTAAGTCATGATCTTAGATAATTCCAGATCTTGAACACCACTGCAGTCCTCGTTTGGGAATTCCAGTATAAAAGCCATATGTTGAGTATAGTATGAAATCACTAATTGTGTCAAGGTATTAATGGACAGTCTGTCTAATGGCTGATAAGGAGGTTCCCACATTTATGTAATATTATCTTTGAAGACTTACTTAGGATAACTGGGGGGGAGGGTATTTCAATCCTATGATTGACGGCCACTTCTGATAGTACGTTGGGAAAACATTATTTTGTCCCCCCAAAACAGTATAAGCCACAGGGAACTGCGGCTAACCAGGAATTCCTTATGCTGCACTGTGAACTCACTTCCCATTCATCTTAAAACACGTGCCTTGGAATGCCGCAATTACTCGTAGGCTAAAAATACAGCATATAAAGCATTTGCGACCGTTTCCTAGAAATGTGTTATTAGGTCATCCTTCCAGCCAGAACTGGGATGCCAGAAAGCAGGATTCCACTTCACGATATTTTCATGGCATTGCAGCACGGCATTTTCACGATATTACCCCTCTGCCCCTGCATGTGGGCATACATGTGGCTGTGCATACAACATAATAGTTTATTGATTACGAGAACCACAATCCACTGGAAAATTCTCCTGCACAACCCACATTAAAATGAAAGGGAATTGTGCGAGAGCTCTGCTATGTTCCCCCCCCCCACAAGCCCTTCTGGTATTTTACAGCTGTCATTAACTCTGCTCCATGAGGAATTCCATCAGCTTTTTCGTCTGCAGCAAAAGCTGTTCTAATCCCATTCTGTGATTTCTGTTCTTTTTAAATCTTATTGTTGCGGTTGCCAGTTTATTGTTCTGTTGCTTTTAATCAGTTGCAATCGTTCGATTTATTTGGTGCAATTCTTAATATGACTTTTATCTATTTACATTATTTATAGTCCGCCTTTCTCACGTAGACTCAAGGCGAATGACACAGTCAATACAATCGGCAGATGGGACATTCAATAAACAAAGGAATAGGGTTACGGTTGCAAAACCAACCAGAAGTCTAAAAACAGAACTGAAGCAAAGCGTAAGTATGAATATGACACATTAAATGTTTCTATACATTCATTTTTGCTAGCTGACCCACATACTACCTTTATGGGTGACTTTATATATTCATTCTTGCTTGGTCTCTTGAGTGGCACATTTCTAGGTATTTCACTTCCATGTGTTTGCACTAAAGATTGTCCCACTAGAGTCAGGTCCATGGTTGCTTTATTCGCCGGCCTTCCTTTCTTTTTGGTTTTTGGGAAAGTGGAAGTTGGCGGTTCAAGCGGTTTATAGATAATAGTTCTGATATCCCAGAGCTGCTTATGATTTAATGAAAAGGCATCGTGTAAGCCTTTAACACATTAGCAATGAATTACGAACGAGTGGCATGAAACTAGATAAGGTGAAGACGAAGCAGATTTATCATGGATATGAACCAGTCAATCTGAGCCTTGTGTTTTCTTTTGCTCAATGTTTCCCAGTAAGGACAAACCTCAGTTATGGCACTGAATAATATTCTCATACGTTTCTGTTTAATAACAGACAGCCTGAACTGTCTCTTTTTGTTTCAGCCCAAGAGATTAACGCTCAGTGAGAACCATACGATTTCCGGTTAAATTAAAAACAAGCTGAAACAGAAGGAGTACAAAACAATGATTCGTTTCATCTCAATTTGCACCAATTAGTTCAATTATCATATTAGCAGTAAATACAAATCCGATGTGGTGGAGATCCTTGAAACGGGCCCAGTGTGGTGGGTTACAGTTGCTGGTCTGTCCTTCCCGTCGCCACTGGAATGTCTATCATTTCGCTTTCTCATCCGTTTGGTATTTTATTTGTTGCTCTATTTGGAAGTCAATTCTTTCCGGAGCTTTTTCCTCGTGGGTGACGTTTTATTTTGTTTTGTGCCTTCAGGGTCAAAACAGTGTAATGTTTAGAACCAAAACCTACACTTTCTGCTGGGCAGGGCATCCAATGAGGCACGGAGCTTCCTCAGCTGGCACTAGGGACCCATGTTCTGAGCACCCTCTATCTGCCACAGCTTAAATACCTGGGAAAATACTTCTTCAGTACAATAATAAAAGCCCTGACCTGAATCACTCGGGTTAGCCAGATCTCACCGGATCTCATCAGCTTAGCAGAGTCGGCTCTGCTTAGTGCTTGGTTGGGAGACCACCAAGGAAGTCCAGGGTTGCTGTGCAGAGGCAGGCCATGGCAGAACCACCTCTGCTTATCTCTTGTTTTGGTATTTTTTGTATATTTCATATGTGCATGTGTGTGTGCATGTACCTGGAAGTCACGGTGACCTCTGGTGACTGACGCCTCTTGGGGGCCTGGAGGACATTCAGAGAGGTGGCCCTGTCCTTCCGACGGCTGGTATTTCAAGGAGGTCTCCCGTACAAGTATTTGCCAGAGTCGACCCTGCTTAGCTTCCAAGATCTGATGAGATCAAGCTTGCCTTGGGCTATTCGGGTCAGGGCACCTCTGTTCATCTCTTGTACTGAAAACCCCATGAGGAGTAGCCATACTGGGGAAAGCGATTAATAAATGGAAATGGAAAGTATAAGTCAGCAGTGACTTGATGCCACGTTCCACCACTGCAATAATATAAACGGGGGAAGGTCCTGAGAAGGGCGGGGTCACGGGGAACCATCAGGTTTTTGTGTACTGTGCTAAGCCCCAGGCACCTGCACAAACCTGCAGTGGCCATAAGAATTTCCTTTGCATTTCCAGTCAGTTAGGCCAGAGATGTCCCGCTCTAATATCCTCGTCTTGTTAACATCATAGTAGTTGCTTCAGCACAAGGCTGGGCTGTGAGAGCTTTTAACTAAAGACCGGCTAAAGACTTGTCTACGTTTTTTAAATGATGTATTTTATTCTATGACTGTAAAAGGTATACTGCTTATCGGTTTTTGGAAGCCACCCTGAGCTCGCCTGGTGCAGAGGGCGGGGTAAAAGTGAAATAAATAAATAAATAAAAATAAAGACCAGGGGGTCACAGTCAAGTCCCATGCATTTCAATGGAGAGTGAAGAAGATGTTAAAATGTCCTCCACCGGAAATAACGGGATTTCCACAGTATGGGCTGGATTGTACCCACTGCCCACATTACAGTCACTTGTTATTCGAAAGGTACGCTGGCTTCTTGTGTTAAGGTCATTCCTTTCCGATCTCAGAAATGATTTCAGAATATAGGCTTGCATCTATGACCCCCTCGCCCATCTCTTTGACTGCTGTGGAGGCTTTCCTCCACTGTGGCACTTGATTCCTCTGCTGCTAGCCCTTCTTGCATGCACAAGGAATCCTTGAAGAAAACTGATCTTGCACATGCAGAAGCACCAGTAGCAGCGGGAATGCACACTGCAGTGGAGGAACCACTCTGCAGGCGCCCAAGAGAAGCATGAGAAAAGTCATGAGATCCAAACTGTAGCGCTTCCTTAAATGTTTCAACTGTTTTATACATGGCAAGAGATTAAAATGTGGAATGCGCTGCCAGAGGATGGAGTGATGGCCACAGGCACAAATGGCTTTAAAAGGAGATTTGACAGATTCATGGAGGATGGGTATATCAGTGGCTACCAGCCCTGGTGACTAAAGGGAACTTCCACATTCAGAGGCAGGAAACCTCTGAATCCCAGAGCCAGGACGCAATGCCAGGGGAAGGCCTCAGCCTCTGTTGTTGGCTCTCCAGAGGAACTGGTTGGGCACTGTGGGAGACAGGATGCTGGACCAGATGGACCACTGGTCTGGTCTAGCAGGGCTCTTCTTATGTTCTTAGCAGGGAAGGCCTCAACCTCTATACCCTGTTGTTGGTCCTCTAGAGGAACTGGTTGGCCACTGTGGGAGACAAGATGCTGGACCAGATGGACCACTGGTCTGATCCAGCAGGGCTCTTCTTATGTTCTTATCAGGGAAGGCCTTGGCCTCTATGCCCTGCTGTTGGTCCTCTAGAAGAACTGGTTGGGCACTGTGGGAGACAGGATGCTGGACTAGATGGACCACTGGTCTGATCCAGCAGGGCTCTTCTTATGTTCTTCTCAGGGAAGGCCTCAACCTCTATGCCCTGTTGTTGGTCCTCTAGAGGAACTGGTTGAGCACTGTATAAGACAGGATGCTGGACTAGATGGACCACTGGTCTGATCCAGCAGGGGTCTTCTTGCATTCTTATATCCATTCAGCACCTCTTTATCTATTCATAGCTATCTGGAACGCAACTGATGCAGACAAAAGTCCTTAAGATCAGGGTGTGAAAAATCTTCTGTCCACCCCCTTTAACATCCAGCCTGATGGAAGGTCCTAGAGAACTCAAAACATTGCACATGGTTTTGGTTGGCCTTAAAAGGTATTTTATTTCAGATGCTGCTTTGCACTGGAGTGGTTACCTGAAACCTCAGTCTGAGGCTGCAGTGTCAACGTAAAAGACATTTGAAGTCCAATACTGTCACACACACACCCAACACTCAAGGCAAGTGTAATTCATATATATATCCACACTACATGGAATAGGCATTGCAATGCAACCATTCTTGTTTTCATATATCCACACTACATAGAATAGGCATTGCAATGCAACCATTCTTGTAACCAAATCATAAAGTATTCAATGAAAATAAACCTTAATTCCCACAGTTTGAATCAGGGCAGCATTACATCCATACATAATATGCAAACATCATACAAGCGAAATGATCTTGAAATCTGCTCCTCTCAAAATACCGATCGTATCAGTCAAGGACTGGAAAACAAAAAGGTGTTGATGAATTTTAATAAGCTGGTTTGACTATTGGTGGTGGTGGTGGTGGGGACCGATAAGCAAAAATAATATTTTGGGGGAAGGTAAAGAAGCAAGTGGACCAATGTCAGTGCGATGCAAAAATGCTGACAGAACACAATTCAGGGTTTGGAACACAGTTACACATGCAGATTTTATCCAAGATTTCAGTGTGATGCAAAAATGCTGACAGAACACAATTTAGGGTTTGGAACACAGTTACACATGCAGATAGTTTATTAGTTTTAACAAGATTTTAGGAACTGATACCCATTATGGCTAATATATTTACTTTTTTTAAGGTGGGGTTCCTTTTGTGTTTAAATAACTTCCATAGATAATGAACAATATTCCCTGACACAGGAAAATTTGTAATTTCAGGAAAAAGACAAATGCAAACAGTCTGCTGTTTAGCCACATTATTCAGGGCTCTCTCTCTCTCTCGCACATACACAAACCCAGATCAAAAATAATTCATGTGGAAAGGGTAACACACCTTCTGGCACCACTAGGAATCCTGTCATTTCCAGTGCCATTTTCTGCACTTTAGAAACATGTTGAAATAAAAGTGTGTATTTTCTCAGTCCTTCCCACGTGACCTTTTGATTCTATGGGACTCCACCCACTTTTCTCTTACCACAATAATATTATCAGTTGGTCGCACGTACCATGAAAACAGAGTCAGATATTTATATGGCTGGCTGCTGCAATTTTAAAGGTATTGCTTTAATGTTTTTAATAGATTTTATTAATGTTTGGGATCATTTGTACCAAAACCCACTGTACGTGAATTCAATAAACAGCCATGCACTCTTATTGAAATCAAGGTCTCTTGAAAACAGGTCTTCAAGTCCACGTATTTCTATCAATATTTAAATGTATGTCGTCAGGATATTATGTACCACTTAAGATTTATATTGCAAATGAAAAGGTTGTAATAAAATAATATAATAATAAAACGGGAGAAACAGTAAAATTCGAGAATTCTCTGTTGTTGTTCTGCAAAAAGGACCTCTTGTGATAAAGAACCATGTTGCGGTTTCATTTCTAGGAAACCGAAAAGCTGAAACTCTATGATTTGTTTAAAAGAGTACCTTCTTTAAATGCCCCAAATATATTAGCAACACCTTTACCTTAAATATTCCTTTCTGGAGTCTCCTCCGACGCAGAGGTTTCAAGGTGCCCCCCCTCTCAAAGTAGCTATGTCTTTTTAAAAAGGGGGTGGCTTCATATGTGCTATCTGGTAGGGATATTAAAGAGATTATTTCCTGAATTTTTCAATTCAACCAAAACATTTCTTTGCATGTGGTATATTTAAATTTATTTCAGATTCCATACAGAGTGTTTCAAGGGCTTTGACCCTAATCTGAAGTACCATTTATCAAGGTCAACACATAGTGAAAATGGACATGGTTTAGTTTTCAATGTGAGATGAGGAAGTAGAAATTCATACAGACTTCACCAGGAGTTTCGCAGTTAATAAAATAAATTTTGCTTGTAGAGAGAGAGAGACTGTGTGTGTACAATGTCCGTTTGTGCATTTAATGAACGATTGCCTTGTCTAAAAGATTGGTAGGTCTGATTACGGAGGCAGAATCCTACTCCTGCTAGAGCTTGCAGAAAGTGTGTCACATTTCCTTACTTTATTTACATTGCTAGACCCACACATTATACATGGCGTAGCATCCGAGAAATTTAAATAATTGTACAGCAAGCGTAAATCCCCTGAGTTAGCCTGTGAAATGCCTTCTTGGAACTCATGTGATGACATGGGAAGGTGGGTCTATTGGTTGACGCCAGCGAGCCAGAGTGGATTGCATACCCAGTGAAATGATGCATCGGTTCTGGAAAGAAGGGTATTAGTAAAAGTGGGAAGAGACTGTAGAACCTTTAGGTAAAGGATTTTATAGACGGGGGCTCACAAGGAGTGTTGGCATCACTACCGATGACAGACATCATCTCAAGCCAACGTGTGATGGAAGCAAGAGGCTCCGTCACAATGGCAGTCTTGTTTGGGAAGAGCCGTACGTTTGGCCACCGACCAAGGGAATTGTCTTACGTCCCTTGCGATTTCAATGAAAAGCCACAAAGGGGGGATAATTAGACCAGTACGCATCCCTTCGCTCTTTCCCGTCTTGCGCACACGCATGCCCACCGAATGTGAAATATTCGCCTTTTCCCCTCAAACGTGATGGTTGCTGAACTTATTTTTAGTGTCATTTGATAAGCCTTCCTGCTCGCAGAGAGACATCCCACTGACCCAGCCACTGGTCACTGTCTATACCGGTTCCCATCAAAGCAGGCGCACTTTGTCAGGTTTCGACTCGAATATCCATTTTGCATCTGAAGTACAGTATCGAAAGTGACTGGATCATTTGAGCCTCTCTCTTCAGCTGCTGCCTCCTTCCTCCCCCACAGTGTTTCCACTCACGCTAACATAATTTGGCACCGCCGACGTGACACAACGCTGTTTCCAACCCCCAAAATTATAATATATACTTTGTCAACATTTTCCAATGGTCGGCACTCCTGTACATTTAATTTATAAATTGAGGAAAAGAGGGCTCTCTCAGGGGCTCCCCCCCTCCTTTGGCCCCACAGTTGAATCTCCACCAAGACGTGGTGCCCCCCTCGAAAACTGAGTAATGCGCATACAGTAATAGGTCATTCAATGTCAAAAGGCATAAAAAAGATGAGCAAAACCTTCACAGGCTGCTGCTTGCTGTTGCCTTTAATTATATTAATTAAACTTTGAAATTCTCATGCAAAGAGAGTTGCTGGCTTGTGACGCCAAAGAGCCCTTGGAGATTTGGGAGCGGGGGAGGAGACGGACCCTGAGATACCAGCTTTGTGGCAACTGCTTTTTTTTTCAATATTAAAACAACAACAACAATACATAAATCTTAGAATTACTAATATGTTCATAAAGGATCACGTTTTTATGCGCTACTAAATGCTGAGTGCAAGAAAGGGGGGGGGATGTATCAGCCACAGTGCCGAGGCCTTGAAGCATCAGTCCCTCCATCTCCGCTCAAGATCTCTGCTTGCAGGCTGTCTTCCTGTGGAATAACGCTCTATTAATTTTTCTTCCTGTCCTGGGTGCATAATGAAAGAAAGGTGTCTTCGGAAACTAAAGGGCAAAGTCTTGCCTTGCCACTAATACCTTGAGGCCCCATGTCTACATTTTGTCAAGCGTGTGCACTACTCAGTGTTAGAGTGACAAGATTTTCAGTCAGAGGGTTCCCGTAAGGCACAATCCGATGTGGTGGTGGTGGGGATGGACTCAAAAGGATTTAGTGATATGACATCGCTGTAAGGCAATGAACTTTTGCATTTTTCAAAGCCTGGTGGGAATTTCGCTCTTCTGCCGGTGGCTAATACTTTCGTATTTAAATAACAAGTGCCATCTCCATGTCTGAGAAACAATGCAGCTCCTGGTAAAGGCACAGAAAGGCTCGAGTACATATAGCTTGTCTACAATACTGAGGGGATGAGAACAAAAGCGAGCGCCTTTGGTGGTTCGTTTTCCTTGTGATTCCTGTCCTCGATTATCAACGAAAACCAAGGCACGCAAAGCCGACGTTCTTCTTCACATGACCACTGCAAATCCTATAATACTGAACAGCTACTGTATGAGGTAACAAGCTTAGAAGAAAATGGCGGACGTAACAGCTTGGTGCAGAATAAGTGGTTTATGGTGGATCCAAATGATGGCGCAGCCTTCTGGGTTGTATTCTGAGGATTCTGGTAGAAGTGCTTCATTGTCTTTCTTTGGTTATAATCCAACGGTGATGGCTTTCCATCTTTTGGTGTTCTCTTACTGAGACGGCACTCGGGTGAAGTTAATGCATCGGCCCTAGAGAGAGAGAATATAAAGAAACCATTAATCGTTGATGATCATAAGAGGTATGTCGTAAAAAGGCACACAATTAGATAACAGCTACGATCCACTACATCTGGGGGAACCACTAAACAGTCCATTGTTTGTTAACAGAAACCCTATATTAAATAAGAACATAAGAGAAGCCAATGTTGGATCAGGCCAATGGCCCATCTAGTCCAACACTCTGTGTCACACAGTGGCCAAAAATACCAGGTGCCATCAGGAGGTCCAGCAGTGGGACCAGGACACTAGAAGCCCTCCCACTGTTGACCCCCCCAAGCACCAAGAAAACAGAGCATCACTTGCCCCAGACCGAGAGTTCCTATCTATACCTTGTTGCTAATAGCCACTGATGGACTTCTGCTCCATCTGCTTATCTAATTCCCTCTTGAAGCTGTCCATGCTTGTAGCCGCCACCTCCTGTGGCAGTATTCAATGATCTCTGGATAACCAGGACCTTAAATAAATATATACTACAAATGTGCTTTCAATGAGAACTATTACTATGAGAACATATTGGGTTGGACTTTACAACTGCACTCAGACAAATATGGGATCTTCCTCTGGTGTAAGGAGCCTTCCTTCAGAAGATGAGCCTCCTCTGCCAGAGAAAGAGGTACTGCCAAAGGAAAGTATTGCACATTACTGAGTGGAGTGATAGAATACAATCCAAATACCTTTGGTTTTTCCATACATTATTTTCTACTCATCTAAGCTCAATCGTTATTTTAAAGGTGTTTTAATTGTATTATATTAAGACTGATGTAAACCGCCCTGAGCCCATTCACGGGGAGGACGGTGTATAAATCAAATAAATAAATAAATAAATTTGCAAGACCTTCAGGTGGAAGATATGGTAGTTTAAATTAACATGCTGGTTTCTAAATGACAATACCTTTTTTTAAAAAAAACATTTTTTATTAACAGGATAAGACATCATTAACATTTCAAAATACTTCATATTACATCCCATTTTTTCTGATTCTTGTGAGTTACATAAAACAAACTTTCTTCTCACAAAATGTGTTCAAGGTTGGTGATCTTCCATTGAATAAACAAAAAAAATAGCATAAGACACTAAGCAATTTCAATTTATGGAGACATAGTATGGTCTGATGTGCTGTTGTGAAGTTGTATCCAAAGAATGAAAAGAAAGCTGCTGTTGTCAAGTTGTATCCAAAGAATGAAAAGAAAGCTTTTATTGGACCTGTTTAATCATCGTCTATGTAAGCATGATTCAAAACGATACCGTGGCATTTCTCTTTATGGCTTACATGTGGAATAACACAACTAATTCTCTTTAGCTAAGTAATTTCAAGCCTCCAAAAAACGAGGCCTTTACCTACAAAATACTTTTGGCGTCACAACGATCAGTGTTTTTGTCACAACTTTCTAAGGACCCGAGTAGACATTATAACATCTTCTGGCCATACATTCTGTTAGATTTGCTACATCATGGCCTACAGTTACCGCCACTAGCACTTTAACTGTATTTATCTGTGACTTGTTACTTGCAATGTATATGAATTTTTATGATGTGTTTCGCATGCATTGAATTTGTGTTTTATTGTATTTTAACTTTTAATGTAAGCTGCCCTGAGCCCACTTCGGCGGGAAGGGCGGGATACAAATTGAATTAAATAAATAAATAAAACATGTGGAACATCAGAGTTCAGGTCTCCCATGAGTTTCTTAAATAGAAAATCAGCCATAGCAGAACCGCTGAATTAGACCAAGAAGTAGGGTGGAAGGTATCTCAGGGTCCCACAACCTTCCCCCAATCTAAACAACCTTCCTAAAGCTGCTATTTGCCCCCACCCCAAGGAAAACATACAGGTTCCAGGGATGCTTTCTGGCCCATGGGGAATAACAGCAGCGTTGCAGAGACTGTGTTGTGTAAGTGTGAGATTTCAACTGGGAACATGGTGTAGGGAGAAAGCTGAATGTCACCTCTCCCAGCCCCACCACCCATACTCAGTTCACACATACACAATGGCCATGGCCGTTCTGAACTCTATATGAAGAAAGCAGGCAATTCTTAACATGGATTTCCCTCACAGCTCTGACATAGCTGTTTTCCTGGAACATTTCAACTATTCCCCCCCACTGGAAGGAAAACGGTTATATATTGTTTTCTCACAGTGGACCAATACCTCCCTTTAGACACATCTTTGATGGTAGAGAGATTAATGTATTCATGATTTACATCATTACCAGCAGAAGGCCTTGATTAAAATCAAGGAGATGAGCAGCTTGATCTGCAGCAAAGGCCACACTGAGCACCTATCATGTGCTGGAGGACTGTAGCTGATTTACATAGATTAGGCGCATGCAATTAACATAATTTCGACATTATTTTCAAGACCGTGGCTGGGACCACCTTGCATTTGGTAGACTTGCTGCACTTTCAGCACAACTTTCCTACTCAGAAAAGATGGCCCTAAATTTTGAATAGTTTAGGCTGCTTATTGATGAACAGCAACACCGAGAGAGAATATGACATGAATCTGATTCTCTTCTTTTAAAAGAAAAGAACTGATGTATTTGTGAAAAGACATACAGGATCCCTCTCTGCCCGGGGGTGGGGGGGTGGGGGAGAGCTCCCAATCTGCTTTATGCATTTGCAGTCTGATAACTGGATGACACTGCACATGGGAACCCATATGGATTGGGACAGCAGATGCTCTGGTCTACTGCCGAATGTGCAGGATCTTGCACATGTTGCAAGTTCCATTGTTCCCTCTAAGCTGAGTTAGTGTGAGCTAGCTCACAGTTTTTTAGCCTCCAGCTCACACATTTTTGTCTTAGCTCAGGAAGGAGGGCTCCAGAGCAAACTCATTTATGCGGTAGCCAAATTGCTCACTCACAACTTTAATGCCAGTAGCTCACAATGTAGAATTTTTGCTCACTAGACTCCACAGCTTAGAGGGAGCATTGGTTGCAACAGCCACAATACAGGGGAATTGTTTTCATTTGACCACAACAGCTCACACTCACAATCGGATGCAAAGATAACCAACATCTGAACATGCATGTAAATGGCTATCTTAGAACTTCACTAACCACCTGCCTTCTGGAGTCTTGGTGCACAGCAGCACTGATTTGAAATTTACTCTGGTTTTTTTAGTAAGAGAAATTGCCATTTTGTGCCTGATGAATGGTCTACAGCAGGAGTGTCAAGCTCACTGAAAACGTGTTATCTGAAGTTTTAAAAAATCTTTGCGTTTGCCTGTGTCCTTTATAAAGTTTATATCTCTGTTGCCTGGCATTAACTTTTATGGCACACATGGCCCGGCCCAACAATGCCTCATTTATGTCAGATCCGGCCCTTATAACAAATGAGTTCGACACCCCTGGCCTACTGTATTCAAAAACTTTTATAGGGGATGAACTCATTGTACAGTATAGCGTTGCTCTGTCTTTAAGGATTGCCCTGACCTGGATAGTTCAGGCTTGTGCGATCTCATCAGATCTCAGAAGCTAAGCAGGGTCAGTCCTGGTCAGTATTTGGATGGGAGACCACCAAGGAAGCCCAGGGTCGCTATGCAGAGGCAGGCCATGGCCAACCACCTCTGAGCGTCTCTTGCTTTGCAAACCCTACAGGTTCACCATAAACTGGCTGTGACTTGATGGCCAAAAAAAAAAAAGTCTTTAAGGATTACTTCCAGGTTCGCTCAGCCTGGAGACCCTTAGCCCTGTGTAGGCAGACACCAAAAAGCTGTGGGATTCCTTTCTTGCACCTCCTTCTGTGTGGATTTCTAGGTCTTTAAATAAAACTCCACACTGCTTTCTCCTTCCCCAGCATAAAATGCAAGAATCTCACATTAGTTAATACTGAACACTTTCGTATTTTATTTTTCACGTTTAGCGTTTATAAACATACAGCACGGTTAAGCAACAGACTGCATTGCACAATCATACTGCACATTCTCCAGAGGTGAACCCGAAATGGCTATCGAACCTCCCGGAGGTTCTCCCGGCCCATTCCTCCCTTCTGGTCCTCATGATCTGCCTATGTGAAAGCTGCAACCCACTTTTGGGTCTTGACACAAAGTCTGAGAATCGCTGTTTTATACGTGGTGGCACCAGTGAAACCATACACTTTCCAAATGGCTTTGTGATATGTTCCAGGTGTTCGGGAGGGGGGGGATACTCAAAAATATCTGTGGACAGATCTGAGCTTTTGGATCCCAGGTTTAGTGAATCCGATCCTGTCAACAGCTGAGAAACGCAGGAGGCTGATTTCACGAAGGTATACTGAAGAGACCAGAGAAGATGACCAGGGGAGAAAAACCAGTTCTTGAAGACTAATGCAAATGGCAGAAATGTGAGGGCAAACATCTTGGATAAAAATCTGCTGAATGCTAAGGATAGGCTTGCCATTTGTCTCCCTGTGGTAGGTAGACCTCTGTCCGTAGCCCCAATTCCCTACCCTTGAGAAACTGAGGATCAGGAGAAACAATAGCTGGAACATGTACTCTATTATGACGCTCTAGGACTTTCCAATTTCTACAGCCTTTACCATAGAGATTAGGGGAAATTCCTAAAGCTTCATCTGGAAGTGACATCACATCCTCCTCAAATACTGTTGGAAAAGGCCATAAAAGAGATTTTAGGAAAGGTAATGTGTTGGATCCAGCCAGTATTTCCACTGTTGAAAAGGGGAGGAGGGGGTCCCCTTAAGACCACAAAAAAAGACTATGTAGGGGATCATGGAGAAAATTAGGGGCCTGCACAGGAGGAGAATTAGATAAAAATTGATTGAAAAATAGGGCTCAATTCAACCCAGAATGTACTTTTTCAGTAGAGAAATCACCTATTATTGTCTATAAACATTCAACACCCCAGGATTATGTGGATTATAATCATGGCATGGAAATTTACAGGCATAATCTGACAAAAAACACACTATACCCTACTAGATTGGCCAGCTCTGGTTTACTAGGCTTCTGTGTGGAGTTCAGGTGACAAGTGCTCTGTTCCACCTTGACACTTAAACTGGCAATACACGCAATAACACTGAACTAAAAGGGGCTGGGCTGTTCAGATTAGCAAATCAAATATCTCAGTTGCGACTCATGAATATTCAAATAGGACTCCACATATGCTTGGTTCAAACTTACTGGAATTCAATTGTCCTTGTTTAATCTGAGGTTTGATTTTAAATAGCATATAAAGTATGTCAAGGACTGCACAAAACTCCCCTCTAGTTCTGTGGACTTTGATGAGCATCGATGATACAGAGAATGTCTGAAATCTGGTGACGGTTGACATTCACATGTGAACGATGACAATCCCAGAATTCTGTACATGTCCAAAAAAATCCAAAGATATTCCAGTGAATGTTGACAGTCATCTAAATATGATTGTCAGCATTCACTTGTGTATGTCAGAAAAATAGGGCAGTGTATGTGTCTTATTTTCAAGCATTCATAGAACGCATCTGAGATTGTCAGCGCTCAGTGACATTCATCGTTTTTCACACATTCATTATAACATGTGAATAAGACATGGCCAAACCATTGTGAATAACACTACTAAAAATACAGCTTGGTATTTATGAACTTCACTCAAGTGGATCAAGCTGTTTCACATCCATTACCTTTGAAACTGTTCAGGCCATTTGTGAACATTGGTACAAATTTCGAATTTGACCTGAAAATTGCAAATTGAAAACAAGAAAGGGGATGGAAAAATCAGGATATCGTATTTTTCTGTGGGAGGAATCATACAAGAGGGGTGCCCACCTTTGCTACTCGAAACTTTTTTATATCATTCCTACAAAGTTTTTGTCCTAAAACAAAATGAAGTTAAGCAATCGATCTGCATCCCTAGAGAGGTGTGTGTCACCCTGTCTAAAAAAATCCCCATTTCTTCTGGATTTAATATAAATTTGTCTGTATTTCTGAAGTCCAAGGATGCAGCCAGCTTCCAAGCCAACCTTAATGGGAGGCAAATATCCTATTCCCCACCCTCCCCACAAAGCCAACCCTGGGTACTGACTTAAGGAAAACTCCTCCATTTAAACTGCACCTATGTTTCCACCCAGGAATTAAGATCACAGGTTGAGGCCCTCCTGACTGTCTCATCTATCAAAGAAACTCGTTTCGTGGGTACACAATAATGGAACAACCGCCCCAGAGACGTGTGCCTGGCCCCCTCACTTTCAATCTTTAGCAGGAAAGATTGAAGGTCAAAGAAGACGGGGACGGCAAAGGATGAGATGATTAGACAGTGTCATAGATGCAATGAACATGAAATTGAGCAAACTTCAGAGGACGGCGGAAGACAGGAGGGCCTGGTGTGATCTGGTCCATGGGGTCGCGAAGAGTCGGACTTGACTGTGCGACTGAACAACAACAAAATGTGGTTTTATTTAGGACAGCATTCGATTCGAGCAGCCTTAAACTGTGATTCTAGAGGAGGAGGCTTGGTATAGCTTGATTTCATCAGATCTCAGAAGCTAAGCAGGGTCAGTACTTGGGAGACCACCATGGAAGACTCTGCAGAGGAAGGCAATGGCAACCCACCTCTGCTTCTCATTTGCCTCGAAAGCCCCTTGCTGGGTTCTCCGTAAGTTGGGTGCAACTTGATGGCACTTAAAACACACACGAACCATGATTCTAAATTTTGGGTTTTTTAAAAATGTCATCTATTTCATACATTTTATTAATACTGCAGACTGCTTTGAGCTCCGTAAAGAAGAAAGGTGGCTAATAAATACTTTAGATAAATAAATCGATAAAAACAAACTGTGGATGCCAATGACTGAGCCCGGGACCACTCATGCATATGAAATGTCTCCCTTATGAACCAACCTGCCAGTTAAGACTTTTAACAGAGGTTGTTCTCCAAGTGTCTCTGAAGGTCAGATCAAAGTCAGGGACTTCTCTGTGGTGCCACCACAACTGTGGAACTCCTTCCCTAGATGTGTCCCCCGACACCTTCAATGTTACCTTTCAGACCCATGGTAAAGTCAGTTCTGACCCCACGGAGCCTTCCAAATGTTAAACACTCCCTTGCATTATTGTTCGGTACTCCATGGCTGCAACATTTTTCTGCTGGAGCCCTTATGGCCACTGAGCACCGATTTGTTTTAACTGTTATTAATAGTTACGGTTGTTCTCTCATCTGCTGTTGTCATTCTGCTAACTGCCATTGCTTTATGGATTTTGTAAGCTGTCTTGAAAGCCACATACGGTGGAAAGGGAGGGGATACAAAAATCTTTTTAATGAATGCTCTGTGACTAAGCTATGGGATCTCCCCTGTCTGCATACAATTTAGCAGGCTCCACGTTCAGTCGAAGTAGGTAAACAGAGAGGGGTGTGAGATGTTCATTCATGGCAACATGCAGTGTGCATCCTCCGCTATTTCTTCTCTCTCCAAATCGACAGACTTGTAAACAAGACCCATTAAATGAGAACGGACATTGGTGAGGCAATCTTTTCCCGAACCTCTCAGGAAAAAAACAGAATGTCGGGAAACACACTGAAAGTGCTAATTAACTCTGAAGGTCAAGGATGCTGTATCACCACTGATGTAACTGCAAAAGATTCCACGCCAGCACAGTAAAGAACAAGTTGCATGGGTAGGTAATAGAATGTGACAAGGTGTGCAGCTCTAGAATGCATGGATGCAAGAGGCCCATTAAAAGTCAGCATACAAAACCACAGCAACTTCTAGCGCTAACGTTTATTACTTAACCCACATGTTACCCAGAATCCACTTCCTTGGATTCTAGTGCCACATGCATATGAAACTTGCTGCGTGACATTTCAGATTCAGGGCCTAATATCTGGTATTCACTTCAGTCCTTTTTGGATTCACAGTCCTTGATAAATGATACACTATACCTGACATTTACCATTTAAAAATTCTATAGAACAGAGTTGAAGGCAGGAACACAGTGAAGCAACTAGAGGATCCTTTGATTAAAACTGGACCCAGCTGAGATCTCTTTTTCAACATTACTTCTAACAAAATTCAATGACAGTTACACTGAATAAATAATACAGCGTACAACGTATATTGGAAAGGCGGCATGGTACAGTCTGACCTCGGAAGCTAAGAAGGGTCGGCACTTGGAAGGGAGACCACCAGGGGTCATTTCCTGCAGGAGCGCACAGGAGCGGAGCTCCGGCAGTAAAGAGCCCAGGGGGCGGGCACATGCAACAAGCCCCACCCCCTGCTCCCAGCAGCCCTCAGTCAGAGCAAGAAGCAGCCAGGTAAGCTGCAGAGCCCCCCCCCCAGCCCCCCAGTCCAAAACAGTCCAGTGACACCATTAAGACCAAGTTTTATTCAGGTACAAGCTCTCCCTCCTCTGTGAGGGCAGATCTGCACATTCCCCCCCCCCAATAGCTAGCAATCCAGAACAGTCCAGTGGAGCCTGAGTGGTGGGTGTTGCCTTCTGACACACTTTCGGTGATGTCAGGGGGTGTGGCATATGCAAATAGGTTATACTAATGAGTTATGCTAATGAGCTCCTGCACCTCTTTTTCTACAAAATGACCCCTGGAGACCACCAAGGAAGACTGCAGAGGAAGGCAAGGGCAAGCCACCTCTGCTTCTCACCTGCCTCGAAAGCCCCTTGCTGGGGTCGCCATAAATCAGCGGCGACTCGATGGCACTTTACATTATATTATATATTAGCAGCCCATACAGCCCAATTTTGCTCAGGCTCGTCAGAACTTGAGCGCTAAGCAGGGTCCCCCACAATGTTCCCTCGAAGCTGAGTTAGTGTGACCTAGCTCAGTTGTTAAGCCTCGGCTCGCACATTTTTGCCTTGGCTCAGGACGGATGGCTCCAGGGCAAACTAATTTATGCAGTAGCCAAATCGCTTGCTTACAACCTTAATGCCAGTAGCTCACAAAGCAGAATTTTTGCTCACAAGACTCCACAGCTTAGAGGGAGCAGTGCCCACAGTCAATACTTGGATGGGAGACCACCAAGAAAGATTGGAGTTGTTATGTTGAGGAAGGCAATGGCAAACCAGCTCGGCTTGTCTCTTGCCTGGAATGACCCACTCATGCGGTTGCCATGAGTCAGCTGCAACTCAACAGCATAAGAACATAAGAGAACATAAGAGAACTCAATGTTGGATCAGGCCAATGGCCCATCCAGTCCAACACTCTGTCACACAGTGGCCAAAATTACCAGTGCCATCAGGAGGTCCACCAATGGAGCCAGAACACTAGAAGCCCTCCCACTGTTGCTGCCCCCCCAAGCACCAGGAAGACAGAGCATCACTTGCCCCAGAGTCCCTATCTATACCTTGTGGCTAATAGCCACTGATGGACCTCTGCTCCATATGTTTATCTGATTCCCTCTTGAAGCCATCCATGCTTGTAGCCGCCACCACCTCCTGTGGCAGTGAACTCCATGTTATATATAATATACACTCTTCACTTCTTACCGTATGTTGAAACATTAAAAGGCGGTATTAGTATCTGAGTGATTTATGCCAGCCATTATTTGAAATTATATCTCTCTGTCTGTCTTTTGTCTGTCTGTCTGTCTGACTCTATATCTTAAAACGAAGCCTTTGCTTCCATTCAAGAAAGAGATGGAATCTCCTGATCCAGATTTCTTATTAGATTGAGTTGTCCTCTCAGTCATATTACCACAGTTCGTGCGATGGCTTGACGTTACATTCATGCCCTCATACTCAATTAAACAATCAATACATCCAATTTGAATTTAGATGTATCATGCCTTGTAAATCATTGGGTCATAAACCTTAACAATACCAACATGTATCGGCATAAAATTGAACTAAATTAGTGTCTTAGGGCTATAGTAATTAAAACATGAGTTATGCAAGCATCCTGTGATTACCTCAGGAGACATCGGGGTAGCTTGGAATGGTCAAGTATATTTCAGAAGACAAGACTGTATGGTTTGAACAAACAGATCTTTCTAAATGTTTGGGAGGGGGGTCTAAGAGAGAGATACTAAATTAAAAGACGCCTGGTCCTTGGGAGGAAAGCCAGTTTATGTGTCCTTTTGTCCAGACCATGAACTCATTCTCTTTCATTCCAGGAGGAAACCAGCTTTGATGCGTATATGGTGAGAGTTGAGAGATCCCGTTTGGAAGAAGCCTCTTTTTTTGATCCCATAACTTGATTGCTGAATTTAATAGGATGTTATTTTTAATGTTTTTTGGTCTAAGGTTTGGCTTTATCCAAAAAACTTCTTGTAGGTTAAAAGGTGTAGTATAAGACTCTTCAGTTTGCATCCAAGGTGTCTGGTGACTTGTTTGTAACATCTGAATTACTTCAGACAATACCGTTGCTTGGTAGTAACATCTTAGTGAAGGTAGATCAAGACCTCCTAAACGTGATGGTCTGTAAAGCATATTTTGACTTATCCTAGATTTTTTCCCCTCCCAAAGAAATCTTCTCAGGGAATTCTGCCATATGGATCAAAAACTGGCTAATTCATAGAAAACAGAGAGTGAGTATAAATGGACAATTTTCTCAGTGGAGGGTGGTAAACAGTGGGGTACCGCAGGGATCAGTACTTGGTCCACTGCTTTTTAACTTATTCATTAATGATTTGTAGTTGGGAGTAAGCAGTGAAGTGGCTAAATTTGCGGATGATACGAAGTTGTTCAGGGTGGTGAAAACCACGGAGGATTGTGAGGCACTCCAAAGGGATCAGTCAAGGATGGGCAAGTGGACGTCAACATGGCAAATGGGGTTCAATGTGGCCAAGTGCAAGGTGATGCACATTGGAGCCAAAAATCCTAAATATAAATACACATTGATGGGGTCTGAACTGGCAGAGACTGATCAAGAGAGAGATCTTGGAGTTGTAGTAGATAACTCACTGAAAATGTCGAGACAGTGTGTGACTGCAATAAAAAAAGGCCAATGCTATGCTGGGGATTATATATTGCATTGACATGAATAGGTTTCATGGTCATTTCCTTCCTCAGAAAACTTTGGGAATTATAATGGGTGGGGGCCTAATAAAAGGCAACTTTCCAGCAGCTAACCAAACTACACTTCCCAGAATTCTTTGGATAAAGACACAACAGGTATCTGCCAACTGATAACATGCCTGTAGTGTAGCAATATCTTAAGGATAAAAAGGGAAGTTGTGTATGGCCCAGAGCCTGAAGTGCTATTGCTTCCAGGTCCTTCTTAGATGCTGATCTGAAGAAGGAGCCAACTTCTGGGGAGAAAAGACCTGCTACGTTTTGGAGCAGCGAATTGTAAAGTGATGATCAAATAACGCTTATATAGAAAAACCCAGGTTATTTTTAAGTGACTGAGGAGCCAGCATTCTTTCCTTAACGTGTTACATCGAGCATTTAGAAGCTGACATCACCAGCCCGTCCCTGAACTCCAATGGACGCCGTGTTTTTCCGACTACAAGGTGTTAACATTCTGCAGGCATTAACATTCCCACGCGCTTCTGCTGGCTCCCAGCACAGGATGTATTTCATTGCTCTAACTGTTAGAATATTGGGTTTGCCTCATAAATATCCATTGACACCTGCAGTTTCGTTTAAGCACATACATACATACAAATAAATACAAACACAGGGAGAGAGCTGATATATTTACTTCGGAATAGGATCAGTAAACCTGACTTCCTGGCAGCTTTAAAATGTGGTCAGAGTTTTTAACCACTATATACATTTCCAGATTCTCTCCCTACTTTCTTCTCTTTTCAAAACCTCCCAAGGGAGGAAAAGCCTAAGCGTTGTATAACGGTTAGTGTTGGACTAGGCTCTCGGGGACCCACGTTAGAATCCCGACTCGGCCATGGAAGCTCTCTCGATGACCTCGGGTTAGTCATATACCCCTCAGCCGACCCTATCTCAGAGAATTGTTGAAAGGACAGAATAGAGAGGGGAACAATTTAAGCCAATCGGGGGCCCCTCTGGGAAGTACAGCAGGGTATAATTTTTTTTTAAGTACCCATAAGGTACACTTTTATTGTTTTTCATATTATACACCAACAAACAAACGTACAACATAACAAACATCCACTTACACACATAAAACATACAAAAAGATCAGTATATTTTCTTATAACTCTATTACCATATTTAAAGAATTTCTATAAGTTTGCTTAAGTTTCTGTATACTCTTATCTTTTTACCATAGTTTCTATTTCACTAAAAGAGATTAATAATACCAAGGATTTCATTACTTTAAGCTATGCATTTATACTGTACCAATCATACAGTTTTTTCCACGTCTTTTGAAATGTTGAGTCGCGTGGGTATAAATTAAGTAAATAAACTCAGCAGTGTATAAATTAAGTGAATAAACCTGTATCGCTGAGAGGTGAGTCGCGTGGTCCCGTCAGCACGTATTCAGATGGCTTTGTAAAAGGAAAAATTACTTGGAATATTCATGGAAAGCTGGCCTATCAATAGTTATCAGCAAACACAAAAATGGAAGCTTCATGTTTCAAAGCACTCTAAGCCAGGACAGAAGATAATTTTACCACACATACTAGAGGTCATTTCGGGGGGGAATGCGGGGGAACGCAGTTCTCCCGGGTGAGGTACAGAGGGGCGGGGCACATGACGAAGCCCCGCCCCCTGCTTCCGGCCACCCCGCTTCCGGCCCTCATTCAGCCAGGAGGAGGCAGGAGAAGAGGGAGTGTAAGTTGCTTCCTCCCTGCCTCTCCCCACCCCTGCCTGCCTGGGGCCAGGGAGGGTCTTCGTGGGGCTTCCTGGCACTCCTGCCAGCCTTGCAGGTCCACCGCCGGCCCCCTCATGGGGCTCGGCAGTGGAGCTGCAAGGCCAGCGGCGGCGGCCGGGACCGTTGGGGGCAGGGTGTGTGGCCTTATGACACACCTCTGTTGATGTCAGGGTGTGTGGCCTTATGACACACTTCCGGTGATGTCAGGGGGTGTGGCATATGCTAATGAGTTATGCTAATGAGTTCCCCTAGCTCTTTTTC
>NW_015164252.1:224083-229213 GCF_001447785.1 Gekko japonicus
GGAGCCAAGCCAGAAGACGTCTATACCGGGCAGTGATGGCGCGTGCAATTAAAAATGAATATATGTTGTCTTCCCTATCCCCTACAAACATTGTTAGTCCCTTGTCTATATTGAGTAACTGTACATCACTTTGAGCCCACTGGGGAAAGCGATTAATAAATGGAATTATTATTATTATTATTATTATTATTATTATTATTATTATTATTATTATTATTATTATTATTATTACAAAAGCACAGTTAAAAAGCAGCACTTTCCTCGGGGAATGAAAGAAGTGAAGGTGGCGCTGGAGCTGACCCCAAAGAACCAACAGACTGTTATCACCAGTGTTTTAGTTCACAGTCTGCTCTTAGAAAATGCTATTAAGGGCAACTCTTTTATCCCTCTAACAGTGCTTATTTTGTAACTGGACATATGGCTGTATCAACCCTGTTGCCACAAAGCATAAAACCTTCAAGTACATGTTGATCGGCGGTTTAACCCTGTGAATGCCAGGCCCGCAGAAAAGATACAGGCAGTGCCTAATGATGCACTGAAGACAAACATTCCTTTTTGTTAAATTTTCTCATCACCGGAAGGATAATCAGACCTAAAACTGGAGCACTTAGAATCACAGGCTCACTAGGCTTGATCTCAAAATGATTATCGAAGGGAAAGGGGAGAGAAATTGTATCCCTTTCCTATAATTACTAAAAGAGAGAATTTTAACAGGTCACCTTGTAACGTTAGGACTGATTAACGAGTCTAGGCAATGGGGGGAATGTAAACTTTACTGAGTCGCACCACCAAACCCATTGCTTCTTTTGCAACACTGATCTCCAGTACTCTCTACAAGGACTATACCATTTCTATGGTCACTGTGGACGCACAATAATCATCTGCAATAGGGGTGCCAAGAGTTCAAATAGTAGGGTTAGTAGGAATGGTAACAGTAATGACACTGATACTATCAAAAGCATTAACAAGATGGGGACCCAGAAATTCATGGGGAAGGGAATTTCCTTCTCCCTTTGAGCCCCATATCCCACCTTTTTGGTTCCATTTTCCTTCCCTTTTGGCTCTGCTTTCTCCCTCCCAATCTCCCCCCAACACCCCCCCAATCTTCATGGCTGCCCCCTCCTGTCCCTGCAATGACCATCTTTCCATTTCACAGAGTAAGTGATCACTGAAAGCTTTCAATACTACCTCATGACATCTCAGCAGCTATTTTAGGCTGCCTGGGCTACCACAAGCAATACCATGTTGTTTGTGGTTGCCTAGGCAATGCAAAATGGCTGCCAAGATCTCACGAGGTAGTTCTGTTAGATCTCACACAAACTGTTTCATGTCTTCTCCCTCCCTTTTCATTAAGTTTAAGATTTTTCAGAAAACCAGGGGTTCCTCCAGTTTTGTAGAACCAATCTCCCTTTGCTGTACCTGGTTCCACTGTGTGGATTTTTAAAATATTCACTCTGGGGCCAAGGTCAGGATTTATATATACACAGAGAGAGAGCAACTGCAATGACAATAGCAGTAGAATTAATATCAGTAGCAGTCATAATATTGGTCTATTTTAGGCCCCTTGACACAAACACCCAGACTTTATAATGGGACTTGTTTCTGTAATCCCACAAGGCTGGAAAGTGTGTGTACATTAAAGGGGGGGAGGGGGGGAGATCATTCAGGTGTTTCTCAGCCAAATGGCACTGCTGGTCATAAGGATTACTGGCAGAATGTAGCATAAGATTCTTGGTATACTGAGAAAAAAATGTATAAATGCTATTAGAATACTGTATATAAATATTGCTATTTTAGCAACAATAGGATCTGCCAACTTGTCCAATCCCCCTTAATTACCAAATAATAACAAAATGATATCTCTTCTAAAAATATTTCTTTAACCTCATTTAAACTGGTACTCATCAGTCATCTAGCTTGAACATATTTTTCCTCCAAGAAACAAACAACCCAGACTTTAGAAACGGAGCTGGATCCAGCCAGCCTTTTTACTTAGTCTTGGCCAATTTCTCCCTCCTTATGCCAACCCCCACCTCCAGCTGTTCACCATATTAGTCCCATGATCACCAGCACAGCCATTTTGGTGGTCAAAGGAGATCCCCCTACTCCTTTTTTCAGCAGCAGACAACCCGGTTGGATCCAGCCCACTGCCCAAGGAGAAGGGCTGTGGTTCCATGGTAGAGCATCTGCTTGGCACGCAGAAGGTCCCAGGTTCAATCCCCAGCGTCGCCAGTCAGAAGGATCATGTAGCAAGTGAAGTGAAATACATCAGTCTAAGATCTTGGAGCACTGTAGCCACTCTGAGCAAACCCTGATGGACCAATGGTCTGACTCAGTATAAGTCAGCTTCATGTATGTTCACGCAACTGTTGTGGCACAGAAGTACCACAAGTCCTCTTATTGTAATGGCATTAAGAAAATAACGATAAAGAGGAAAACTTGCTGCATATTTGATAATGAAAGGCTGCAACAGTAAGACTATGGCGGACTCTAATCTGGGAGAACTGGGTTTGATTCCCCACTCCTCCACTTGCACCTGGCTGGATGACCTTGGGCAAGCCGTAGTTTTGATAAGAGCTCTTCTGGAAAAAGAGCAGTTTGTGTCAAGAGCTCTCTCAGCCCCACCCACCTCACAGGGTGTCTGTTGTGGGGAGGGGAAGGGAAAGGAGTTTGAAAGCCACTCTGAGACTCCTTTGGGTAGTGAAGGACGGAGTATAAATCCCATCTCTTCTTCTTCTTCTTTTACCTCACAGGGTGTCTGTTGTGGGGAGGGGAAGGGAGAGGAGTTTGTAAGCCGCTCTGAGACACCTTTGGGTAGTGAAGGGCGGGGTATAAATCCAATCTCTTCTTCTTCTTCTTCTTCTTCTTCTTCTTCTTCTTCTTCTTCTTCTTCTTCTATTAGCTAAATTACTTTTCTTTCTGCACAGAGAACTTCAGCCCCACCAGAAAAAAATTTGCCCCACAAGCCACAAAATCCTGGCTACGGGCCTCCTTCTGTTTCTCATCGGCCTTTGAGGCAGCCAGAAATCATCTTGCAACAAGCGCAGGCTGACTTCAGTGTGCATCAAACACCCTCCATTCACCTTAAGGATCTCACAAAGGTTTTTTTTAAAAAAATTATTGTCTTTCCATACTCCCCTTTTTGTTCATTTTACTTAACATCCAACCTCAAGAAGAGCTCTGTATGAACTTGGGAGCTGGCACACTATTTGTGATGTTTTCCTCGGTCCTGATAAAAACAATACCCTCACCTGCGGTTTCACAACTTCCCAAGTACCCACCAACATCCAACCTCAAGAAGAGCTCTGTTGAACTTGGGAGCTGGCACACTATTTGTTATGTTTTCCTCGGTCCTGATAAAAAAAAATACCCTCGACTGCGGTTTCACAACTTCCCAAGTACCCACTTGCGTGAGGGATGCAATCCTTTCATCATTTGCGCCATCACTGATTCCAAGACACTCTGAGTCTCCATGAAACAAAGACTTGTCTAAACTGCTCGGTACCTTTAAAGGCCATCTACTGCCACAGAGCTGAAAAGAATACAGGTTGTCCTCCAAAGACAAGTGCTGACGGAACAAAGGCAGGATTAGGACACTATTTCCCCTCTCCCCAAGGCAGCATATAAAAGTGATAGGTACTATCTCCCTTTACATCAAGCCTCCGGCACATCTTATTATTATTACTGGTTAAAAAAAAAAAGATCCATCTCAGCACCTTGTCAGTTACAACTGCGGATGCAGCACAATGCCACAGGAACAGCTGAGCTGACCCATCACGCCAACCTGCGATCTTACCAGGATGGACAGTTAGAGAAGAGATCGGACATGACAGTTAAATGTGCTCTCTTCGCCTTCTGATGACAACCTTGACAAACAACCTTCACGTCTCAACATTCAGATGCACATCCCGGCATTCAGATGTTGTCAAGTGCTGGCTGATTTAGATGCATGCCATTGTAATATCTCAGCAGAGCGAAGATTGCTGCTATCAATACAGTGTCTAAGGGGTCAGCTTGAGGCCCCCTGGCTGCAGTATAGACCTCAGCGGAGGAGCTACCCTGAACATTTAAGAGCGCTTGACGGTGATGTAAGGTTTAAATGCCCTCAAGAACTCCTCGTCCGTCCTCCACAGAGAGTAGAAGTTGCCCTTGTGGTCTTCCCTGTGGTCACAGATTCCCTGCCGTGACTCTTTTGTAAAGAGAGTTCTCAGAGTCTCTCAGAAGCAATTACTTCTGCCAAGGAAATCTATGCAGATACCCTGCCTTTCTCTCTCATGGCTCGCTGCCTTGATGTGGCGAGGGGGCTTGCGTGGTTCGATGAGGCTGTGGGCTATGCTGTGGAGGGCCACCCAGGATGGACAGGCCACAGCAGAGAACTCAGACCAAGCGTGATCCACTGGAGAAGGAAATGGCAACCCACTCCAGTATCTTTGCCAGGAAAACCCCATGGACAGTATCGATGCAACAAACATGAAATTAAGCAAACTCTGGAGGACAGTGGAAGACAGGAGGGCCTGGCATGATGTGATCCATGGGGTCGCAAAGAGTCAGACTCAACTGTGTGATTGAACAACAAAATCCCTGCCTTTGCAAAATGCACACTGAGCGCGGTCGATGGGTCTTCTTGACTTTTTGGATGCCTAGGTTGACTTTTTTTGCATGTGTACTACCTTCACTATTTTTAGCAGTTAGTGGCCCCGGTCACACGGGCTGGATATCGCGGGGGGGGGGAGGCGTGGTTGTTTGCCCCGGAGCGAACTACTGCGTGGCCGCTGGATCAAACGTCCCGCCGACGTCCCGTGGTTCAGGGGAGGTGCTGATCATACGTCAATCCTGCGGTGCGGCAAAGAAGCGGCGCGGCGCGAGTTGTAGTTTTTTTAAACCGAAGTGTGCGCATGCGCCGTTGGGTGCTTGTGCGCATCCCATGGAGACTTGGGGAAAAAAACCCCTTTTCGTGACGGGACATGGGCGGGCGCCGGATGCCACGAGCTACCACCGGAATGTGATCAGATGCCCGCCCTTGCCCCACCGTTTCCGAAAACTGGTACCTCGGAGGTACTAGTTTTTACAGCGCATCTTCGGCGGGAAGCCTCAGGTTCACCATGGGAGCTCTACGCTTCCCAGATGTTG
>NW_015164252.1:230551-236846 GCF_001447785.1 Gekko japonicus
AGATCGGTAGATGATAGATGGATGGATGGATGGATGGATGGATGGATGGATGGCCATCAAGTCACAGCTGATTCATGGTGACCCTGGCAAGGGGCTTTCAAGGCAAGTGAGAAGCAGAGGTGGTTTGCCCTTGCCTTCCTCTGCAGAGTCCTCCTGGGTGGTCTCCCTTCCAAGTACTGACCCTGGTTAGCTTCTGAGATCTGATGAGATCGGGCTATACCATGCCACCAGATAGATAGATAGATAGATGATAGATAGATAGATAGATAGATAGATAGATAGATAGATAGACAGACAGACAGATAGACAGATGGAAGGATGGCCATCAAGTCACAGCTGATTTATGGTGACCCCGGCAAGGGACTTTCAAGGCAAGTGAGAAGCAGAGGTGGTTTGCCCTTGCCTTCCTCTGCAGAGTCTTCCTTGGTGGTCTCCCTTCCAAGTACTGACCCTGGTTAGCTTCTGAGATCTGATGAGACGGGACTCTACTGTGCCGCCTTCCCTGCCCATTGGCAACCTTAGTGGCATGCTAACAGCTTTCCCCATTTGCTCTGTGTAGGCTGTTGCAATAGACCAGATTCAATACTGTGCATTCCGCTTCCTCTGTAGCTATTAAAAGATTTTTTTTTTCTTTACATCCCTAAATCCCTGTCAAGTTTCTTTTTTGCTCGAGGCAGATGAGGACACGGCAGCTTTCAATAATGAAGAAAACATATTTTGATGGCGGATCTGCGTGGTGTGTGTGTGCGCACTGTGAGTTTTAAATATACAGCATGGCATATGTTTATCGCAGAGCATATGGAAAACCGAAAACGCCAATCTCGATTCCCAGGCAAAATATGTGTAACGCTGGAGCTGCCGTTGCACAAAAAAAGCAGCATAAGAATATAAAAGGGTGAGACCAAATTGTGGCCATTCGGCAGCACCGTTTATGCTCCTGGCTGCGTCCCCGTTGGCATTATTTATGGCTTCCTTTCTCGGATTGATGGTTTTCTTTTTTATGGTTTTATCTTTGCAGCTGGCTACTGTTTTGATATGTGCTTGTGTGTGTGATTTTAATTTTTTTTTTACATGCATTGTAATGTGATACCCATTCTACGTTTACACTGTTTGTTTGTTTGTTTATTTTCTTCCATTTACATCCCGCCCTTCCCGCAAAGCAGGCTCAGGGTGGGTTCCAGCCTATGATAATCAGCTGAGCATAGATTTACGACAATAAAAACAAGATAATAAAAATGCATATAATAAGTACAATAAAATAACGACAACATCAAATACTTTAAAATAAATTATACCCCAACAGACATGTGGGTGTGACCCATTGGGGCGAGGCCAGATTGCATTGGGTATCCGCTGCCCCAACTGAAGGCCTGGCGGAAGAGCTCTGTCTTACAGGCACTGCAGAACCGTAAAAGCTCTCACGGGGCCCTCATTTCCAAAGGGAGCTCATTCCACCAGGCAGGTGTTGTATGCTACTGTTGTGTGCTACTGAAAGTAGAATGGAAAGGTTGGAGTAGAGCTGCCAAGTGGGGGCGGGTAAACCCCCACTTTGGAGGCCCGATTTCCACCGCCGCAGAATCAGGCCCCGGGGGGAACTCCACCCCCTGAAGCACAGCGTGGCTGCGTCACCGGAGGTGATGCAACCACGTCAATCACATTGGGGGCGTGGCCCCGATCGTCGGAGGGAAAACTCTATGGTTTTCCCTCCGACAATTGGGGCCACGCCCCCAACGTGATCGACGTAGCACGTCAGTTCCGGGACGAGAGCTCCCGGAGCCCTGCAACGCTCCCCCGCCGGTAAGTCAATTAGACTTGGCAACCCTAGGTTGGAGAAAAGTGCTGTTAATAACTCACCACAAACAGAGCCTGCATTTTCAGAGACAGTATAACTTTTAAGTATCAGATACTGAGGGGAACATACAGTGAGGGATTAGATACTGGGGGGAGTTAGGGTTGCCACTGCCAGTTCTGGTTTGGGAAATTCTTGGAGATTTGAGCAGTCCGTAGGAGCAGTTCCATTTGTCCTGGACTCTATGGTATATTATAGAGTCTGCCTTCTGAAGCTGTCATTTCCTCCAGTGGCACTGATCTCTGTGACCTGGAGAACAGCTGGAATTTCAGAAGATCTCCAGGTCCCACCTGGAGGTTGGTGACCATATGAGGAGGGCTGCTTGCAGACTTCCTGGAGGCATCTGACTGGCCACGTCTGAAAAGGATGTGGGTGTAGAATGATCCCTGCCCCCGTCCCAGGGCTACTCTCATACTCTCAGCCTAAGGCTGCGGTCACACGCGCCAGCTGGAGCAGAGGGGAAGCGAGGCTACCTCCTCTGGAGTAATTTGACACGCAGTTGCGAGATCACACATCCCTTTGCAGCTGCAGGTGCAGCCCGTCACTGTGTGATCAGACGCAACTGTGGGTGAGTCGGGGTTTTTGGGCCATTTGTTTCCCATGTGCGTAAACGAGGAATCGCACCTCCACACTGAGGGCCCCCTATGGAGTATGCAACGGTGCACATACTGCGAAGAGGGGGGATGGCCTGATCAGACCATCCTGATGGCATAAGAGTATGCTTGCCCAATCAGACAGGGGAATGTCTGTCCATGGCCTGTTGGAACCCGTTTACTACCAGACTTTCCCCGGTGTACCGGCGGTGGAGGCGACGTGGCGTGGTGACGCGGCGGCAGCAAGTGGCAGCAGCAGGACCGAAGGAGTGATCCCTGGTGGCCAGCGGCAGGAACAGCAGGCGGCTGTTCGTCGTGCAGCCGGAAGCGTGCGGTGACGTCATCCATGGGCGCGGCGGAGCCTGAGGGACGCAGCCGGGACCAGAGGAGACGTTGATTGTGCGCCGGATCGCCAAAGCGCCAGGAAAAACATCTAGCCGGAAGACTGCCGGGAATGAAGCCAGCCAGACCGAAGGACATCAGTCTCCACCTGGGTGCCGGTAGGCTGTCCCACCCCCCAGAACAATCCGCTTCTGTAGCGGAGTAGCATGGGTTGCCGATGACTGCGAGATGCTTCCCAGATGTTGCTGTCTGATCGCTCCCTTTAGATCCGTCAGGCATTTGCACCTATGTCGGATCGAAAGGTGCGTGTGATCGCAGCCTAAATGAGGAAAATACCCATATGAACCAACCCTCAGGGCACTTTGGAGACTACTTTTGCGACTGTTTGCTGTGACGGTAAAACTGCTCCCCATCTTATCCTTGATTCTCTATGCCCCATGCAAACCTCAGTGAGGTTTCAGCGACAGTCGAATGGTGGTTTTGCACCGGCAGGTGGCGATCCATGCTCTTCCACAGGTGCAAAAGAATCGGAGCAAAACGTGCGCCCAGCCACACGCTCGATGGCTGTGTGAATCAGACCACTTTGCACATCGACGTCCCGCTGCCAAAGGTGGAAATAACTTCACTGTAATTAAGCGGCCTTGGAGCCAAGAGCGGCTCAGTTGACAAGAAGTGAATGCTTGCAAGGTGTCCCTGCAGTGCGTTGTGCCGACTCGCACAGCAGGAGAAATGCTCGCGAAGGCAGATGCAGACACGTGAACGGTAGGAAGCAGATGTCACCCACGGGGATGAAGAGGGAAAGGTCCAGGGATAGGGCCTGATATATAAATCGCAAGCTAGTTTTCTCTCCAACGCAAGGTCTGAGGTTCAGAGCACTGGGAATGGTGCGCGGGGTGATGGGTTTATTATTGTAACTTTGTCAGAATTCCAGCAGAACCGTCTCCTCTTGCCAGAAGGCACAGTTATGAGGTTGTCCTAATTCTGGAGAGGTGGGGAAAGAGACAGGGGGTTGACTTGCCAGAAAAAGGGATGGCTTCGTTAAATTCTGGCATGGGCTGATGGAACTCAGGGCTGGGTCGTCATAGTGGAGCGCGGGCCGTAATTTACTGGCCGCAGGAAGAGGTGGATTTAATTCAAAGACGTCTTCTCTGTTTTGACTCTT
Source organism: Gekko japonicus (assembly GCF_001447785.1). NCBI lineage: Eukaryota > Metazoa > Chordata > Lepidosauria > Squamata > Gekkonidae > Gekko > Gekko japonicus. The sequence goes on from NW_015164252.1 coordinate 234,498, forward strand.
TATCCTTCTCACTAAACATTACCATTCTGTTCCATCAGTGTCACTAGGGTCAGCTGTAGCTCAGTGGAAGAGCCTCTGCTTTGCAAGCAGAAGGTCCCAGGTTCAATCCTTGGCATCTCCAGTTTAAAAAAAGGACTAGGCAGTAGGGTGATGTGAAAGACCTCAGCCTGAGGCCCGGGAGAGTGGCTGCCAACCTGGGCAGACAATACTGACCTTGATGGACTGAGGGTCTGATTGATTATATGACCGCTCCATGTGGTAAGACTGCGGAACTAGGATCGGGGAGTTGTTGTTGTTCAGTCACACAGTCAAGTCCAACTCTTTGCAACCCCATGGACCACATCACGCCAGACCCTCCTGTCTTCTGTCGTGCGCCGAAGTTTGCTCCACTGGAGAAGGAAATGGCAACCCACTCCAGTATCTTTGCCAAGAAAACTACATGGATAGTAACAAAAGGATTGGGGAGACCCAGGTACAAATCCTCACCCTGTCGTGGAAGCTCTCCGGGTGACCTTGGGCCAGAGGTCATTTCGGGGGGATCATGGGGGATCGCAGTCCCCCCGGGTGCGGTACGGGGGGTGGAGCACATGACGAAGCCCCGCCCCCTGCTTCTGACCGCCTCGCTTCCGGCCCTCATTCAGCCAGGAGGAAGCAGGAGAAGAGGGAGGGTAAGTTGCTTCCTCCCTGCCTCTCCCCACCCCTGCCTGCCTGGGGCCAGGGAGGGCCTTGGCGGGGCTTCCTTGCACTCCCGCTGGCCTTGCAGATCCACCGCCAGGCCCCTCATGGGGCTCGGCAGTGGAGCTGCAAGGCAGGCAGCGGCAGCCGGGACCGTTGTGGGAGGGGTGTGTGGCCTTATGACACACTTCCGGTGATGTCAGGGGGTGTGGCCTTATGACACACGTCCGATGATGTCAGGATGTGTGGCATATGCTAATGAGTTATGCTAATGAGTTCCCCTAGCTCTTTTTCTATGAAACGACCCCTGCCTTGGGCCATCACACAAGCACAGCCTAACCTACTCGACAGGGTTGTTGTGAGGATATAAAATGGAGGAGAAGAGAATGATGTCAGCCAGTTTGGGTCTCCAGAGGGGAGAAAACTGGGTTGTAAATACCTCAATATAGAATATAAACGCCATTGTCTCTGGAACCCAAATGGTCCCTGTGTTTGAGAAACATTGCTTCATATGCTTGCCAGGGCTATCCATTCAGGGAAACGTGTAAGAGGTGAGACAATAAGATGAGATAAATTGCATTGCATCAAAAAATAAATAGCTTGGGATTTCCCTTGTACACATAAAACACAATGGTAAAACAAAGTGTGTGACATCCGCTGCAGATGTTTTGCGCACACCGCTGTGCCCCTTTCTTGAAACTCATTATGTACCAGCAGCCAGCAAGCTTTAAAAAAAAATGACACCAACCTCTAGGTACTGTCTTTCCTCTCTCTCCCTCCTCTCTCTTACTCCGAGTGCACTTCCAGATAAATGCCAGTCATTTGGCCAGGGCTAACTCACAGAAGGTACGGCAGGCACAGATGGTACTAATGCATAAATGTAATCTAGCAAAAAGATGCCAACGCCAACCCAGATAAGGTTCCAAATGGCGGCAGTGCACTTGCAGGAATATAGATCGTGATTGGCAAGGTTAAAGCAGAGGTTTGCGGGAGCCTGCCGTGCCCAAATCAACAATGCCAATTCGCAGATGAAGAAGCATATTTATTTATTAATTTAGAAGAGGTACCTAAGAGCAGGGTCTCTAGGAATATGTAGACGACGGGTGTGTGTGTGTGCACTCTACCCAACCTATCTGCCTCAGTCGGATGGTTTTCAATTGTTGCTTTTATATATGTAAATTTTATTGTATTGTGTGTGTATTTTTAAAACATTTCATAAGAACATAAGAAGAGTCTTGCTGGATCTAACCAGTGGCCCATCTAGTCTAGCACCCTGTCTCAAGAAGTGGCCAACCAGTTCCTCTGTAGGGCCAACAACAGGGCACAGAGGCCGAGGCCTTCCCCTGATGTTGCCTCCTGGCTCTGGGATTCAAAGGTTGAGTGCCTCTGAATGTGGAGGTGCCCCTCAGTCACCACAGCTAGTAGCCACTGATAGACCTCTCCTCCATGAATCTATCTAATCCCCTTTTAAAGCTGTTTATTCCTGTGGCCATCACGACATCCTCTGGAAGCGAATTGTACATTTTAATCACTCTCTCAAATGATGTGTTTTTGTTTGGTTTCAGTGGTTTTTAAGACGTGTTTAAGAATAGTTTAAGAAGGCCAAGATGTATATATTTTAATCAGATTTGCTGCTTTTCGGGGGGGGGGAGTGAAAAGGAAAGGAGGGAGGGA
>NW_015164252.1:237123-271999 GCF_001447785.1 Gekko japonicus
GCAGTTTCGTGATTCTGTTTTTTGAGGATCACGAAACTGCGGAGGAAATCGGGCGAAGCCGTGGGTCAAATGCAGCCCCGCGGCTTCGGGTGTGAAATTGACCAATAGTATCGGGGCAAACGGCGGCGCAACATCGAGGCAGCTCTAGTGCGAAATCGGCCATGGTCTGTTTTGGGTAGCCCGTGACAATAGCACTTGTTCTCAGCTGGTGGGCCACAACAAGTCGACAACTCAAATGCCTATGATGAGGGACACCAACACAGGAAGGAGCCTTTCACATTTTTATCCCACTCCTCTTTCAAGGAGTTTAGGGCAGTGTCCACAGAGCCTCCATTTTCATCTTACCTCTGTGAGATACAGTAGACTGAGAGAGTGAATCGGCCAAACTCAAACAACGGTCGCTGTAGGGATTCGAACCTGGGTCTCCCTATCCCTAGTCCAACACGCAAACCACACTACAACATCAACTACCTGTGGTGACCTAAGCTACCCGTACCATCAAAACATCCATACTTATTGCCAGTACGTGAAGGTGCTTTGCAGGGGCAATGTCCCGGTCAAGGCAGCACCTGAATTGGGAGTCTTGAAGCCCTGAAATCAGAACTGAATGAAAAAGTAGGGCAAGCCAAAGTAGAAGAAAGCCTTCAGTCCTCCTGTAGCTCCTAGGTTCTGAGCAATGGCCTCACAGCGATGCCTGCCGGGGGCTTACCATATGCGCTGCAATGCCTATGTGCAGAGGGAATGAGTTACGGGCAGGAACATCAGCTGTAATTGGAATAAGCCGTCAGGACAGGGATGGGCCTGTCTTGTTTCAAAGCCAGGCATTTGGACCTTCAAAAAGCCATGTGCCTGAAGCCCCCGCCCTCCCCAAAGGGAAGCACAGATTAAACTCAAACAATGAGGTTAATGTACAAAGAAATGTTTTCTGATTATGCTTGCAAGAGACAAGCTGTTGAGAGGAACACTCCTGCCCTCTCTCCTGCTTTGGTGTAGTGGTTAAGTGCACGGACTCTAATCTGGGAGAACCGGGTTTGATTCCCCCACTCCTCCACTTGCACCTGGCTGGATGACCTTGGGCAAGCCATAGTTCTGATAAGATCTGTTCTTGAAAAAGAGCAGTTTCTGCCAAGAGCTCTCTCAGCCCCACCTACCTCACACGGTGTCTGTTGTGGGGAGGGAAAGGGAAAGGAGTTTGTGAGCTGCTCTGAGACCCCCTTGGGTAGTGAAGGGTGGGGCATAAATCCAATCTCTTCTTCTTCTTTATTGGCTGTTTGTGGTTTTATTGTGGATTTCCATGCAGAATGTTGTGTTTTAAGAGGCCCTGTTGTGAGCTCAGCTGGGGCATTTCCGGTGTGGAAATAATGGGCTGGATCCCAGAGATACATTCTGCTCGTGGAAGAGCTTCCCTCTGATAGAAGGCACTTCTGATAGCGGAATGGATCTGCAGGGTCCAGCCCAATAACGAAGGGCAGACCTTGGCAAAGGTGATCTTCCAACACCATAAAAACTATTTATGTGGATGAAAAGACATAAATGCTATTTGTGCGGATGAAAAGACATAAGTGCTAACTGGAGCATACAACGACTACCAGCAGAAGTAGTAGTACCACCATTAGCCCTAATCTATTGACTGTCTTGTCAATAGATGAGTTAATGGTGTTAGTACTCCTACCACTAGTAGTAATAATACTAACGTCACTACTAACTACTAACACTAGTTGTAGTAGTGTCACCGCCATTGTCCTTACTTCTCTATTGACTGTCTTGTCAATAGATGAGTTAATGGTGTTAGTACCCCTACTACTACTAGTAATAATACTAACATCACTAACTACTAACACTAGTTGTAGTAGTGTCACCGCCATTGTCCTTACTTCTCTATTGACTGTCTAGTCAATAGATGAGTTAATGATGTTAGTACTCCTACTCCTACTAGTAATAATACTAACATCACTACTAACTACTAACACTAGTTGTAGTAGTATCACCGCCATTGTCCTTACTTCTCTATTGACTGTCTAGTCAACAGATAAGTAGGGTTGAAGGATGGTGGTAGAGCTTCCCTCTGAAATTACTAATGGAACAAATTTCACTTTTCTGGATGCACAGAATTATGCCTTTGACTACTCAGAAAATATGACAGGAAGTGCTATTCTAACAGATTGCTTACAGCAAATAACAAACAATTTATTGTACACGCAGAACCCCCTGAATAACAGATCTGGCTCCACCGTACAGGAATAACGACTTCTACTGCAAATGTTTTTAAGAAAAGATCAAATGGCATTAAGATTATAATTATGCTGGGGCATGAGAAAAAAGTTTGGAGTTCTACAATACTCCATTGCAAGGGTTCTCCAAACGAAAGTCCCTTGATTCCGCACAGGAGGCCAACACCCTCCAAGAAGGAGGAAGAGACTGGATTTATACTCTGCCCTTCACTCGGAGTCTCAGAGCGGCTTACAATCCCCTTTCCCTTCCCCTCCCCATAACAGACACCCTGTGAGGTAGGTGGGGCTGAGAGAGCTCTTTGAGAACTGCTCTTGAGGGAACAGCTCTGAGAGAACTGCGGCTTGCCCAAGGTCACCCAGCAGGTGCATGGCCATACCAGGCCCCATTTCTACAGCCATCCTGGAGCAGTCCAGAGGAGCCTAGGCCTCCTGCAGGCCATTGATCAGTGGTGGAACTTTGCACACAGAAGGTCCCAGTCTCTTGTCACCTTTAACTAAAAAAAATGGCAGGCAGCTTGAGACAACAAACACGCAAGACAGAGAAACACAAACATTGAAATACTTCTGAATGTTTCATAAAGTTGATATCAGTTCTGCTCTGTCAGCCTGCCTTGGATATTCTGGCCGAGAAGACATCTGTGCTTCCGGGACTCAATATGAATTTTGATCTAAAAAGTGTGCATTCTGCAGCTCGAAGGGGACCAGAAAACCCCACCAAAACCAGGGACTTTGGGATGCTAAATACAGCAGGAGAACCAAACCACTTCCAAACTATACCTGGGAATTTAAAAGTCGGATGAAGCTTTCAACTAAGATATATGTTTTCAAAGTTATTTCCCCCCCCTATGATAGATTCATAAAAATGCAGAACCAAAACCTGTCATCAGTAGTGATTGAGCTGGGAAGAGTGTCCCCCCCCCTCAACACTCTGGGGGAGGGAACGATTTTTAAAAAAAGGAAAAGGCACATCTGGTAAACTCCTCACAGCCCAAATTCAAAGCCAAAAAGATAACTGTAGAACAGACGATTAAGTATCAAGAGGAAGGAAGTTTGCTTGTTAATAGTCTTAGAATGTACTCTTTGTTAACTTTCTTTGCACCTACAAGAACAATAAAAGGACACAGAAAACCCCAGTAAGTGCTTTTCATATTGCAGTAACATCTCATGAACTAAGACGGGTAGCCGTGCTAGTCTGTCTGTAGCAGTAGCAAAGAGCAAGAGTCCAGGATCACCTTAAAGACTAACAAAATCTGGGTCAGGGACGGGGATGAGCTTTCGTGAGTCACTGCTCACTTCTTCAGATACAGAAAAAGTGAGCAGTCTCATGAAAGCTCATCCCCTGCAACGTATTTTGTTAGCCTTTAAGGTGCTACTGGACTCTTGCTCTTTCCTACTATCTCATGAACTGCTAACAGAATGTTCATATGGAGAGATTCATAGACTGGGGGGGGGGCAGGAGGGGAAGAAAGAACACATGAAGCTGCCTTATACTGAATCAGATCATTAATCCATCAAGGTCAGGATTAGCTGTCGTAGATTTACCAGGTTGCCTGGCCGTGGTCTTGACCACGGCCAGGCAACCTGGAATATCTACAACCAGGGGTCATTTCCAGCAGGAGCGCACAGGAGCGGAGCTCCGGCAGTAAAGAGCCCAGGGGGCAGGCACATGCAACAAGCCCCACCCCCTGCTCCCAGCAGCCCTCAGTCAGCGCAAGAAGCAGCCAGGTAAGCTGCAGAGCCTCCCCCCCGGCCCCCTTGTCCAAAACAGTCTAGTGGCACCTTTAAGACCAAGTTTTATTCAGGTACAAGTTCTCCCTCCTCTGCAAGGACAGATCTGCATGTTTCTCTCCCCCCCCCCCCAATAGCTAGGAATCCAAAACAGTCCAGTGGAGCCTGAGCAGTGGGTGTTGCCTTCTGACACACTTCCAGTGATGTCAGGGGGTGTGGCATATGCAAATAAGTTATGATAATGAGTTATGCTAATGAGCTCCTGCCCCTCTTTTTCTATGAAATGACCCCTGAGAATATATATATACCCCCAGCTCTGTTAGAGGCAGAGAGGGAAGGAGTACTGTGAACAGGGTTGGTGCTTCAGGGCTCTCTGGGGCACCTGTCCCTTTACTACAGCCAGGCAGAGGGGCTCAGCCAGTGGCTTCCTCGGCAGAGGACCCACAGTCTCCTTCAGTGGGACTTTTGCTCACCTGTCCCCGGCTGGGGCAGTGTTTCTCTGAGCCACCACTTATCCCTCCACTTTCTCAGCCTCTGCCACACTGCTGGAGACCTGGGTAGTGAGAATGTAAACTGTTCACTAAAGCAGAGCTGTGTGAACACTTCTCAGGATGTGACAGGATTCAAGGAAAAGGTTCTGAAGCTAGGAAGTGGGGTTAATACTCCAGAGGTCATGGAGGGAGAGTCTATATCTTGTCTTATTAGTAGCAGAACCTTCTCAGAGTGAGGCGTTAGGCTTCGCTTGGGACTTGAACCCACAGAAAAGTTACTGCAGATTCAGAGCAAGTGTGTATGTGGGGAACCTTGTGAGTTCATCTGGGGTTTTCCAAGCTTGCTTCAGAGCAAAACCATACACACACACACACACACACACACACGGTGGCTTCCATGACAGTATGAACAACCATATTGGCCTTGGGGTGTGGTTAGGAACAAAGCGTTCAATTGCATTTTCAGGGTAATTACCTGCTTAATCGCGTGCCTACATTTAGACGGAGTTGCACGTGTTAGGTAATTCGGGTAAATTTTAAAAGCTCTCTTGCTGGGCGATGCTTTGTTTCAAATTATCCACTTACTTAAGAAAGGATTTATATATTTCTTAATGATACTGAATCTCTTTGTTCCAATAATGTTGTTGTTGTTGTTATTAATTTCATTCCTATGCCGCCCGGAGCCAAAGATCTCTGGGCGGTTTACACCAAATATAAAACAGTAATTCTTTTGTTTCCAAAGCTGCAGACTTTGGCATTTGTACAAAGAGACAGGAAACATGACAAAGTGTAAGGTATCCGTGCTGCGGATCTGCGGCTAACGCTCGCCAATAGCATCATAATAGCCCTGCTGGATCAGGGCAAGTATTTTTTCAAGGTGAGAATCCTTTTTCCAAGAGTAGACAGCCAGGTATTTTTTTAGGAGGTAGGTCATGGACAGGATTTTCGTCTTCACCGAATTCTGATCTCACCCCACTAAAATCAAGGCCCGCTTTCTAGTGTGGGATTTGAAGAACGAATGAAAACAATAATTTTGCAGATTTCTCTTACTAACAAATAAAAGGCTGATCTCCTTCAGCCAAAACCCACAGCAGTCAATCAATATGTGTGCAGAATTGCAGCATGTATGAACTCAATCTATTAAAAATAAATAAATGAAAAGTTTTCCAACTAGCAGTGCCTTCTAATTGGAAACAGCGTGCTCTAGCTGAAACACGATTCGAAAAGATTTCCAACACAACAAATTAAGGAAAATATATCACTACACTATTACAAATGCCAGGTTGTCTCTGAGTAACCGTGACAATATAGTACCTGTAACAAATTTTGTGGGGGTGGGAGGAAGCAAGTCACAGAGAATTAAAATATGATGTGGCTAACATACAGCATCCTCCCTTCCTTCCTGTCTTTAAATACGATTCTAAAGAAAAGACAGAAGGAAGCTGGGTATCTGCTATACAATATTTTAAACTGGTTTGCAATGCTAGGTAGTAATTGCCAGTTTGAACCAAAGAATCAGCTCTCCTGCACTTTTACATGACTCTGTTCTTAAATGACTTCAAGACTGGACAGCCAGTGTTGTGTAGTGGCGAGAGTGTTGGACCAAACTCTGGGAGACCCAACTTCAAATCCCTACAACAACCTTGGGCCAGTCACACACTTTCAGCCTAACCTACCTCACAGGGTGGGTGCAAGGATAAAATTAAGCCAAGCAAGCTATTTTGGGTTTTGTTTGTGGAGAAAGGTGGGGTATAAATGAAACAAGTAAAGAAACAAACAGACTAGCAGTGCAGTCCTAAACAGAACAGCGTGTGAGTTCAGTAGCACCTCTGAGAGCAACACAATTCATTCTTGGTATACGTTTTCGTGTACATGCATACTTCTTCAGATACATGCACATGAAAGCTTATGTTGTTGTTCAGTCACACAGTTGAGTCTGACTCTTCGCAACCCCATGGACCACATCACACCAGACCCTCCTGTCTTCCACCGTCCTTTGGAGTTTGCTTAATTTAACGTTCTTTGCATTGATAACACCGTCTAACCATCTCATCCTTTGCCGTCCCCTTCTTCTTTTACCCTCAGTCTTTGCCAGCATCAGGGTCTTCTCCAGTGAGTGCTTCCTTCTCATTTGGTGGCCAAAGTATTTGAGCTTCAGCTTCATTACCTGGCCTTCCAGGGAACAGTCAGGTTTGATTTCTTTTAGGACTGACTGATTTGATCTTGCAGTCCAAGGGACTCTCAAGAGTTTTCTCCAGCACCATAATTTGAAAGCATCTATTCTTCAGCACTCAGCCTTCCTTATGGTCCATCTCTCACAGCCAGATGTTGCTACTGGGAATACTATTGCTTTGACCATATGGACTTTTGTTGGCAGGGTGATGTCTCTAGTTTTTAATATGCTGTCTAGGTTTGCCATCGCTTTCCTCCCAAGGAGCAGGCACTGGGTGCTGCAGAGGAAGCCTCTGCAACAGGGGGAAACCCTCCTCCCTCTTATCGGAGGTCTGGGGGGGCACACCCTTCCCCTCCTTGCTATGTCGTTGGCTTTAACTATTCCATTCCTATTGTCTATTTTCAATTATTATTATTCCCACTCATCCTATCTACTAACTCTAACTTACTCTATATACTAACATACTATCATACTAACTCTAACTTACTTTATGGATTACATTCTACCTCTTTTATGTTCTTAATGCTTTCTAAGTAGGGTTGCCAAGTCCGTTTTTGCTGGCGGTGGGGGGCTCCCGGACGGCTCCTGGACGACATAGAGTTTTCCCCTCAAATGGCTGTGGCCCCGCCCCCAGCGTGCCCAGCGTCATCACGTCACATCCGGGCTGACGTGCACGCCGGGGTGGGGTTTCCCCCGGGGCCTGATTCTGCAGCGGCGGAAATCGGGCCTCCAAAGCGGAGGGAAATCCGCCCCCCGGGGGGACTTGGCAGCACTATTTCTAAGGCCCATTTGACTTCGCACTCCAGGATGTCTGGATCAAGGTCAGTGATTACACTGTCGTGGTTTAATTTTAGCTTATACCTAGAATTACACTTTGTTGGTCTTAAAGTGCCACTGGACTCACATTTTGTTCTGTTGCTCAGACCAACACGGCTACCCACCTGAATCTAGTCCTAAACAGAGTTACACACTTCTAAACCCACTGATTTCAAAGATCTTACAGTATAACTCTGCTTAGAACTGCACCTTCTCCTCTTTCTGCATTGCTTTCCCCTCAACTAGCGTACCATAAACTCCATGGGGCAGGGACTTTTGTTTGCTACTCTGGGGAGCACTGTGCATATTGATGGCACTATAAAAGTGTTATCAATCGTAGCAATAAAATATTAGCATTTTAAAAATGTACGTAACAGGACTGAAAGACAATTGCACTGGAGGATTTAATCAGTTTAAAATCCTGGTGCTCCAGTTTAATTGGTTTGCAGATTACTGCCTAAACCCCCTCATTCATAACAATTTGGTCACGTCTAACTAGAAAAATCCAACTTGCAACAATGGGAACCTTGGAGGCTAGAGGCTGGATCCTGTGTAAAACCTCAGCTGACAGAAGGGATTTTTGTCAGTGGAACAAGACTTGTGAATTGCTGATCCCGAGACATGGGAGAAGGAGCTCAGTCGACAGCACTTGGGGAAATCAGAGGTATGCAGTTGAATGGGGGAACTGGCAAAGTCAAGCTCCCTCTCCATTAATGGCAATATCCACTGGATCCAACCCTATACAGATGGACATTGTATGTGTACAGATGACCTTCTGAAGGCAGGTTTGGTTTTAGTGGGCATTTTGAAGGCATCATTTGTTGGCTTGCTTCTTCTTTTTCCTGGTTTTCCTTCATTACACCCCTGGGAGAGCATTACAGTCTTCACAGAACCACTTGCAGGTGGTCCCTGGCTAGGCTTCCCAAGTCCCCCTGGGGGGCGGGGAAACCCCCGCCCCAGAGGCCCGTTCCCTGCCGCCGGCGGATCGGGTCCCAGGGGGAACCCCACCCCGACGTGTGCGTCACCCAGAAGTGACATGACAACGCCAGGCACACTGGGGGCGGGGCCACGGTCATCCGAGGGAAAACTCTATGGTTTTCCCTCGGATGGTCGTGGCCCCGCCCCAGCGTGCCCGGCGTTGTCACGTCACTTCCAGCTGCAGCACGTGAGTCCCCCGGTAAGGAGATATTTTGATTTGGCAACCCTATCCCTGGCCCTAGAGATATCCAGCTGTCCTTTTCGGCCCTGGCTCTGACCTGGTGGAACTCTTTGCCAAATGACATCAAGGTTCTGCAGGATCTTATGCAATTCCGCAGGGCCTGTAAGGCAAAGATGTTCAGCCAGGCATTCCATTTTTTAAATTATTATTATTATTGTTACTAAGACAGTATAGTCCATATTTTAATATTACAGTAAATAAAACATCGGGATTACAGCCAGATACAAGGTTCAAAAATGGTTCAGAATAGTATGCTTAATACTGCTAGTAAGTTTCATTTAGTATTGCGTGAAAATATGATGTAAAGTTAAATTAAACTAATATCGAAACTGGGGTGCGTACCACGACTAAACCAAATGTGTGTTGTGAGGTTATACAGAGTACACAAATTGAGGAAGTCAGCTCACATAAAAAGTAATTGAAGGTATATTTGGTTGGGAGGTTGGAGGTCATTAGGAAATATGTGTTCTAGAAAAGGTAGCCATTTTAGATGTGAACCGAACTGATGTAGAATCGGCCTGTCTTATGTGGTCTGTGATTTTCTCCATTATAAAGGGGTCCCAGACTTTAGAGTACCACTGGTTGATTGTGGGAGGTTGGTGTGACTTCCATTTTGAGGCAATAGATGTCCTTGCAGCTACTATAAAACTAGAGATCAAGTCATGATGAATATGTGGAATGGAATTATCAGTCCAGACATTGAGAAAGAGAAATTCTGGTGCTAATGGTATATCATAACCTGTAATTATTTGGATTTGTGTGATGACATTATCCCAGAAGGATCTGATAACTGGACATTCCCACCAGCAATGCACAAAAGAACCAGGAGCACCACATTTCTTCCAGCATAATGGGGAGCGGTATGGTGAAAAGAAGTCCAATTTTTGAGGACAGCAATGGTTTACATCAGAGCTGGCACCCTACCTGGATTCCTTGTGGCGTTTACTCCCTCCCCGTGCTTACGAAGCACTCAGAGACCAGATATGGGAGGGAACGGCAATTTTTTTTGCCACTTGCTTTTAATTATTGTATAATATACCGGATATGGGTTTTTATGTTTTTATGTTTTATACATCACCTAGAGCCCCACAATAGTCGGGATTAGGCCATCGATAAATGTAATCTAATGTCATAAATAAATAAATATTTGATGTCGTTTTTACTGACGTAGGTTGCTGGTATTTAAATCTGGGCTATCTGAAAGACTACAATTCTACCATGGTTATTGTAAACTACCTTGAAGGCCTCTTAACAAAGCGACTAAAAATGGTTTTAAATCAATGACTAAACAGATAAATCACATAACATGCAGGCCCCGAAATGTCAAAACAGCAAGACGATCCCAGCCTAATAAAAACAGCCGTGTGAAAATGTCTGCTATTTTCTTTCAGCCAAACAGTTCATAACCTACAGTATCCAATCATCCTTTGCAGTGTATGATGTCAAAAACACTTACTGTGCAAGCAGAGATCTGTGTTTCTTTTGCCACAGACAATAAATCTTTAGTGTCTTCTCTTGATACGCATCAATCCACTTGATCTCTAGAGGCACCAAACGTCTCTCTCCCACTTTCCAACAAGGTCACTTGCTAATGGCTATGCAACTTCGGCAGACTGCACAGGCATGTTCGATAATTAATATATGCTGCTTATCTCTTCTTGACCCATCTTTAAATGCTTTGAATAAGGTGTATTCCAAACGCTAATACTTTTGTATACCTATAAAGCCAGTTTTTATAGGCTTGACCAGAGCAAACAGGTCTGCATTTCCAGGAGAAGTTTCTTGCTTAGATACTCTCAGTATCGCTGATAAGCCGGTGAAAAAGAACAGGGAGAAACACAAAGGGCGCTTCTACATTCCACTCCAAGAATACAGTTCTCTGATCCGAACTGGGCATGCTGTGGGACAAAACTGCATGCATAATAATTTTTGTCCATTTTCTGTCGGTCTGCCCTGGATTTTTTGAGAGTGTATCCATCTGGATACACATTCCCATTACGGAACGACAGATCACGTACCATAAGGGTACGGCTCCAGAACAGCATTTCCAGGGGTGTGAGAATTTCTGTCCATGGACCACATTTTTCTAATCCATTCCCCCATCCTGTGGCATCCTGGAAATTCTACTCCTGGGGTATAGGGGACCCCCCAAAAAACAGGACACTTTGGGCTGTCACAGGAGGGAAGGAAAACTGAGCTCCATTGGCCAAAATCCTTGTGTGTGTGCGTCTCTGTCACAGCCGACTTATGGCCACCCCATCAAGGGGCTTTCAAGGTAGGTGAGAAGCAGAGGTGGTTGGCCATTGCCTTCCTCTGCAGAGGTGGTCCTTCCTTGGCGGTCTCCCTATATTTTCCTTGTCCCCACCGTGATCTGTTTTGTTCAGGAGATTCAGTGCAAACGGCCGCCATCGTAGCTTGTAGAGCCACGTGAAGCCTGGATGAAAAGCTCCCCCTGGTCTGGGTGTACCCCACGGGCATAGCGTGCCCACCTTGGTGATAAACAGCTAAAGGAACAGCATTTCCAAATGGCCGAGCAGATATTCCCACCAGCTTGCAACCCACAGAGGGAGGAGGGAGGGAGAGAAGCTAAACTAACTGACATTGCTTGAGCCTACAATTGCATGTCACTTGCATGTCCAGGCAGACTAAGAGGAGAATGTCCGTTAAATGGGGGATGACAGGTACTAATTATTCGAAAGCAGTAGATCGTAGGAGAAACAAGGACGGCTGGGATGAGGTGTCAAAAGCGGGTCATTAATGCTGACAAGGCTGGAGTCAGCTGTAACAGCTGTCTCTCTCCCAGGTGAGCTGACCCGGCCTACCGTAATCCTGTCTTCACTGAGTCCTAAGCGGGCTCTGTTCAGGCCCAGTACAGCCACAAAGAAAGACATTGCATAGTATTAATTGCAGTTTAGACCACCAGGAGGAAAAAAATCAACAAAGCTCTTTGTGCTTTGAGAACCTACCACAAGCTTCCCCTCTTGAGCACATATCGTGGCAGAGTACCGTTTCTCTCAGACGACCCGCTGCCCTTTCATTTAAAAACACTGAGACGTTACCCACTGGGTTTTCTGAGGGAAGAATCCCCCAAAGCTTTCTACTTGGCCTTATTCTGTCTTCAAATTGCAGGGATGGGCGGGGGGTTACAGAGGGGGGCAATGGTTACAAAGTCAGGCTAAAACCCGGGGAGCCCTAAATTCAAATCCCAGAAGCTCAGTAGGCCAGCCACCATCTTTTGGGCCCATCGCAACATCACAGCCTAATTGCTTCATGGGGTTGGGGAGGGGGATAAGTGGAAAGGCAATTTACATGGCTTAACATTAGGGTTTGTTTTTAAAGCAAAAATTAGTAAGTAAACTAATGGTTTGTGTGACTGCTTGACATGGTTTGTGTGTGTGTGTGTGTGTGTGTGTGTGTGTGTGAGAGAGAGAGAGAGAGAGAGAGAGTTAGAGAGAGAGAGAGAGAGAGAGTGTCTCTCAGAGAACATTTCCCAGTGAACTTGTTTCGAGTATTATACTCATGACTGCCCACCTGCAAGTTAGCCAAACTCTTGCTAAAACGATACAAGAATTTTGTAAATTGGTTATAAAACAGATATATATATTATACCACAGTTTGAAATACCACTTAAAATGGATATACTAAAACCGAATAACTGGCATTATTGCATACCCGGACCACATAATATTGAACTTTTAGAATTACTTTGTGCCGCTGCTTGCCCAAATTTGGAAGAATAATAAAAACCTCCCAATCAAACTGGCTATTTAAAATACAAGAATTTTGCATACTAGATAAAATTACAGACTCCATCTCCCAAAAACCCCTGTTCCTTACACATCAAAGTTTGTGACCATTTGGTTTCCTGTTTTAGAATATCGGTCGTCTAAAGAAAAGTTTAAATCTGTAGTAGAAACCATCATTCTTATATTTTAAGGTATCTTTAAGATTTCTTTCTTTTTTTAAACCCTAATTTTTGAATAATGTCTTTTTTTACTAATTAGCTGGGTGAAGTAAGCCATATCACCAACTCATTTAAATACTAGTTAAACTGTTGTTCATTTGAGTTATATACATGTATATACTATATAAAACCATAATAAAATTATTTTTAAAAACACTTGTTTCTGATAAGGTATCTGACAAAGGGAGCTTTGATTCTTGAAATCTTATACCCTGAAAATGTTGTGGGTCTCCCAGGTTAGACTTGAATCTGACGCACCATACAAACCTCGCAACCCCTCCCCTCAGCAGTTCTTTTCCTTCTCCATCTTTTTCATTCCCTCACTTCTCAATTTCTTTTGGCTTGAGCTGTGGCCAGAGAGAGCTACTCTATCATGTGGCTACTCCCCAAAAGCCAGTTTGCCCCCCCATGCCAAAAATCTGGAATCCCTGCAAATCTATTATTTCTTCCAAATCACTGTATATAGTTATGAGAAGTTCCTCACCTACAATGCATTAATTTCACAGAGCACAACTGAGGCTCCTCATTTCGAACACACCAACTTTAGCATGCCCCTAATGCATGCATGTGTGTGTGTGTGTGTATACATATATATCCCAGTCCATAAAGATAAGCAAAATACCGATCCACCTTCTCTGCTCCAGGAGTGGCAACCTCCATAGATGACGGTAGCAGTAAATTAATCTACTAGCACAGTTTTAAACACCCAGTTATAAGTCTCCTAACTTCGGCAAACCTGACTCCCTGAAAATTGTTATATCACAACCTTGAATCTCTTAAATTGCCCATTAGATCTTCATAAGCCCTTTCAGAAAGTGTTCTTTGGCTGGAGGAGTCCGACTATGTTGATATTACATACATTACCAGGGCTATTACGAAGACACACATTACCAGGGCCTTGAGTCTGACGAAGGGAGCTTTGACTCTCTCAAAAGCTTATACCCTGAAAATCTTGTTGGTCTCTAAGTTGCTGCTGGACTCAAATTTAATAGGGCTATTATTCTTAGCCGATGTTGTAACACGAATACACCAGTAAACTTAGATCTAGAACTAGATTAGATAATCTCACGGAAGCCACTATTTTCTACCTGTGGATCCCTTCCGCAAAATGAAAACAACGTCTTTCCTTTTTTGAAGATGAATTAAAGGAACATCGCATACTGTGAAGCAACTATTTAATAACAATGAAGGATTCCCTTTTAGCAAGGATCCTACTATCTGGTGGGGATGTCCAGGTGTCATGATCTGTGCAGGACTGGGAGCAAGGCCTAGTGCGGCCTGGTCCCAGGAGAGACCTGCATGGCAGTGGAAAGCAGACATAGCCTGCAATCCCCACAATCCTTAGCTATGGTTGTAGCCAATCTGTGTCCAGGGATTGTGTGAAGAGATTGGGACTTAAGCTTTGAGGGCTGAAAAACTGTGTTCTTTCTCTTCAGCGGTCTTGTCTCTCACAGAGCTAAACTGAGGGGACAGTCTGGTCTGAGGAAAAGGTTCCTCACTTGGGACAGAGTGAGTACAGGCAGGGGGCCTGGTATAAGAGGGCTGTGGGCCTTGAAATAGTAACTAGTTAAGTGAAATAGGTAGTCGCATTAGATTTGATTATTTTCCTTTAAACACCGTTATATATTTTAAGCACCTTGTCTTGTTTTCAATGGCCCATTACTGTGTTAATAAACCATTTGTTTAATGTTCTCTGCCTGGTCATCACGCCTAAATTTTCTCGGCTTAAAAGGAGCATTTTAGTTGGGCTTGGGAGGGTACTCTGGGCCTTCCCAAGGGACCCTAAATCCAGAGTAGTGGCAGACGAAGGTGGCAACCCCCTGGGGGTTATGACACCATGTCAAAAAGGTGCAACAATATTGCCATGAACCTTGAAGAGCTGAAAGAAGATAAAATAACCTACGTTTGGAGGCAGACTTGCTACCAAAATTTAAAGGCAAGAAGAATTCAGATCAGATACTACACATGAAGCTGCCTTATACGGAATCCACCAAGGTCAGTATTGTCTACTCAGGCTGGCATAGGCTCTCCAGGGTCTCAGGCAGAGGTCTTTCACATCATCTATTGCCTGGCCCTTTTAACTGGAGATGATGGGGATTGAACCTGGGACCTTCTGAAAGCAAAGCAGAGGCTATTCTACTGAGCCACAGTCCCTTCCCATTCTGCTGCCGGCCTACTGCTGCTAAACCCTGATCTAAAAATTCTGCTATTCTGAATTTGGTATATCTTTGGTGAATCCTAAAGTGTCACACTTAAAAGACTAAACATCTATTCTCACGTTAGCCACATGTTCATATTTTAACCTTTCTGAAACAGCCTGCTTTCACATGCCAGACACAGATGTATAAGGTCAATACACTGTTTACACAACCTGAAGACTACATAACCCATGATGTACTGTGACTGCAAAAAAAATGGTATGGTGCCTTAAACTGAAGCACATGCATAAGGACACTGAAGGGAAAGCTAGAAAAATACAAATGGCAAAAAATCAAACAGGGATTTGCCATGGAAATCTGCTCCTCGAGGCTAGATAATACTAATGAAAAACTGCTTTTGCACATGTCTGACTGTGTTCATCACAACCACCCTTTGGCCTCAGCATTTAGCCATGCAGAACAGAACAGGGGGGATAAATCCATTCATAACATGGCTCATGAAACGCATGCTTTGCTATAGCCCAGGTTCCTCACGCTCTCTTTGTAAAGATCTGAAGACTCCAATCCGAACACATCAAGCAACTGTTCACAGACTCTCCCCTCTTTTCCCGGCCTCTTCATTAGTTGCTGTTTGCATCATTTTTCCAAAAATGTCAGATGCCATCACTGGCTTCATTCTTTAGCACTTCCTCCTATCTCGACAACGCAACCCTTAGATGCAACCTGCTGCCGTGCTCTTTTGTGCCTTAATTGCTGCCGCTGTCACTTTAGGAAACCTTGGCCGGTTCGACAGGAGGAGACACACGGCATTTAGTAAACCCCGCAAACCTGTAGCCATGCCACCGGTCCAGTTGCTGGAAATGCCTGAACGTCGGCAAAAATAGCTCTCCGATGCAGCATTTCAAAACCGGGGCCGTTACTGTTTTCTGCTCCAGCTCCAAAGCACATAAGTGCTATTCCCATGTTGCAATGAACATGCATATATCTGGTTGTAAGAAACAGTCAATGTGCATCTGCTTTACAAAGGAAACCGGGGATCAGTACCTGAATGGATACATTGACTGTAACATCGCATTTACTCAACACAGGTACACAGAACAGACAGGTACATGAATTGCACATGAGTTCACTGTAACTTGTGAACAGGGCTAGAGTAATGGGCCCCTCCAGTGGTCTGGAGGGTCATTGGGAAAAGAAGATGACCAGTGGGCAAAAGTGATTTACCGACTACCACGGCAAGACAACACTTAATTAGCCATTTGCTCAGTTATTTGTTCAGCACCTTGCTCAGCATTGGGTAAAACACAAGCGACAGTCCCTGTCCAGTCTCTTGCAACCTGTCTTGACAAAAGCATGAAAAGAAGGATGCTGAAGGTTTGAGGAGCAGAACTCAGACGGCCAGGTGACAGAACGGGGAGACTCCTTTTCCGTGGCATTTTTTTTTTAAAAGCCTTATTAATAGGAAATTTTTACAAAATTTATGCTCCTTTTCCGTGGCATTTTTTTTAAAAAGCCTTATTAATAGGAATTTTTTACAAAATTTATCTCATCACAATGTAATATAAAAGCTGTAACAAAAAAATAAGCTAAATAACCCGAGAAAAGGGGGGGGGGAATCAACCTAACAGGACCTAACAAGACTTTATCCAACAAACTGGCATCTGCAATTGGATCCATCTCAAGTTATTTCTTCAATTTGAATCTTGTAGAGACTTTTTGTCTTTGAAGATATCAGCTGTGCAGAGTCCAGATTTCGCTTGTGTTTTGTTGTTGTTCAGTTGCATAGTCGAGTCCGACTCTTTGCAACCTTTATTTAAGCAATTTTTTAATCTGCCTCTCTCCTATGGCATATTCAATGTTGACTGTGTATTTCCCATAACGTGATACAGGAGTTAAAACACTGGGTTAGGATCGAAAAGAGCGGGTGCAGATCCTTACTCTACCCATGGTAACTTCTTCGACCAGATATTCTCTCTTGGCACACTTCACAGGATTGTTGTGACGATAAAATGGAGGAGAGAAGAACAAAGAACCAAGAAAGTAAATAATGGGAGAAGGAGGAGGAGGAGGAGGAGGAGATGATGATGATGATTCCATGATTAACACATGGAATTCACTGCCACAGGAGGTGGTGGCGGCTACAAGCATGGAAGGCTTCAAGAGGGAATTGATAAGCATATGGAGCAGAGGTCCACAAGGTATAGATAGGGACTCTCAGTCTGGGGCAAGGGATGCTCTGTATTCTTGGTGCTTCAGGGAGGGGGCAACACTGAGAAGGCTTCTGGAGTTCTGGCCCCACTGCTGGACCTCCTGATGGCACCTGATATTTTTGGCCACTGTGTGACACAGAGTGTTGGACTAGATGGGCCTTTGGCGTGATCCAACATTGGCCTCTCTTATGTTCTGTAGACGGAACACTCTGTCTGGGGCAAAGGATGCTCTGTATTATAGGTACTTGGGAGGGAGGTAACAGTAGGAGGCCTTCTAGTGTCCTGGCCCCACTGCTGGACCTCCTGAAGGCACCTGGTATTTTTGGCCACTGTGTGACACAGAGTGTTGGACTAGATGGGCCATTGGCCTGATCCAACATTGGCTTCTCTTATGTTCTCTTATGTTCTGAAGAAGACAAAGAAGACAAAGAAGACGAAGAAGAAGAGTTGGGTTTATACCCGGCCTTTCATTCAGAGTCTCAGAGCAGCTTACAGTCTCCTCCCCTTCCTCTCCGTACAACAGACACCCTGTGAGGTAAGTGGGGCTGAGAGAGCTTTGAGAGAACTGTGGCTTGCCCAAGATCACCCAGCTGCCGATATGTGGAGGAGTGGGGAATCAAACCCCATTATCCAGATCAGAGTCGCTCTTAACCACTACCCCAAACTAGCAAATCTGCTGGACAATCAGATTCAGAATAACAGGGCCGATGAAAAGAATTAGTCATTGTTCGTTAGTTGTCATTGTAAGTTGTATGATTTTAATGGTATTTCAATTCTGAGCCTGTTTGAACAGAAACTACTGTACAAAAGCAGGCTATAAATATTTCTGAATCCTGGTGAAGACAGCAGGGAAGACTCATCTCCCACCATTAACCAATTTATTCTGGCATGCGCTTCCATGGACTGGTACCCGCTTTGGCTGAACTGGCAAGCAAAGATGCACAGGGTACGGAGAGAGAACAAATGTAGACAGTAGGGCCAAAAGGCCGTGAAACACAAGAGTTCACACGCTTGTATCTCTAAGCAGAGACCAAGCGTATGTAAGATTTTAAAAAGAATGACCTGTTTCTAATTGGCCGCTATTGTTGGAAGACTGCATTCCTTATGACGAGGCTTTAAGGCGTAAAAACATTGAATCTCCTTCCAGGCAAATAACCCTGTAACAACTGAGTACGAATACAACAGAATTAAAAAATCGCAAATGAATTCCAGCGTAACAATTTCCAGGGGCAGACATTAACAGAGGATCGAACTAGATGGGAGATGTGTGGAAGGAGCTCTGCCAGTTTTCTAAACACTAAAAGTGCAGCGTCGCGGGAACCGGGGCTTTGTTCGGAGGCCCAGCATGGGATTTAAGACTTTGTTTTTGCAATCTGAATCATTGCTACCACTGCCCAGGCTGCTATTTGCCCTCAAGAGAGGAAAATACAAACCCAATATGGGGGAGGGGGCTGGTATCTCCCTGCCCCCCCCCACATGGCAAACAGCAGCTCCAGTGAGACAATTCAGATCACAAAAACGGTGCGAGGGGGAAGATGACATCCAGTGTATCTGATCTAAACTGCAGTTGGCAAAAGCACGGGTCATCAAGCCTTCTTTGTCCCTGAGCTCTTTCTGATGGCTTAGGGGAGCTACGTGAACACAGTCCTTCATCAACATGGCTCTAGAAGCTTCTATGTGGCACCCATGATGCAAGAGTTACTATAATATTTCACATAAGGATTTAAGAATGCAAGTACAGCCTGCTAAATTAGGCCAGAGGTCCATCTACGTTACGTTACGTTACCATCTAGTCCATTTCACTGTTCCTCTGCCCTCCCCTTATTTGCCTTATGCAGACTTTCTATTTCTTGGCCATCCAAAGTCCCAGTTACCCCCCTAGCCATTTCCTGCTCCTGATATATATATAAATATATAAATAAATGTCTATTGTCTTGACAGCCAGTTTGGTGTAGCACGGACTCTGCGAGAACTGGGTTGGATTCCCCACTCCTCCACATGCAGCTGCTGGTGTGGCCTTGAGTCAGTCACAGTTCTCTCAGAGCTGTTCTCTCATGAGTAGTTCTCAAAAGAGCTCTCTCAGCCCCGCCTACCTCACAGGGTGACTGTTGTGGGGAGGGGGAGGGAAAGGAGTTTGTAAGCCGCTCTGAGGCTCCTTTGGGTAGCGAAGGGTGGGGTATAAATCCAATCTCTTCTCCACCCACTCCTCAAATTCTCTTATTGCTCACCACACAGCAATTAGCATTCCGGTTCCACATACACAGGTTTTAGGCTCCTCACCCCAACTAGCAGTTTGTAAGCTGCTCTGAGACTCCTTTGGGTAGCGAAGGGTGAGGTATAAATCCAATCTCTTCTCCACCCACTCCTCAAATTCTCTTATTGCTCACCACACAGCAATTAGCATTCTGGTTCCACATACACAGGTTTTAGGCTCCTTACCCCAACTAGCACCTAGTCTCAGCCAGTGGTCATTTTCTCTTGCTACGACTCCCTGGTGCCAGCTATTCCTTCGGTTCTAGTTTTAAGCCCAACTGAAAGATTTGCCCGGACGCCAAACTATTTAGGCCTGCTGGTCTCCCCTCGCTCACCTCTTTCTTTTCACTATTTTTGCTGCATTGTATACAGGAAGGCTGGGGGGTACTGCTAGTTTAAATATAAAACTTTAGAGACACTGGTACAATCGCAAGCGTATTCTATTAAAAACAGGAATATGATATCCTTTGCAAAGCTTCTGCTGACTACAATTTTTAAAAGGTTTTGCAGAAGTCTCTACATTGATAGATAATAGGTTTCTGAGATGATGTTCTGCACAGGCGCAAAAACCCATCAGTGTGATGCACGGAGAACTCAAAGATGGAACTGTTCCGCTGCCACGATGGACTCTACAGAACAGTCGGAGCAGTGTATTAGTCACATGTAATCTCTCCCCATCTGCTCAGACGTATTTATATCTCATTATGAAGGGGGCCAGTGTCTATTAACACGGTGACCCGGCGCCGTCAACTCTGACCTCTGAACGGGAATGTGAAAAGGATGGTATTGATGAAAGATCAGCCCTCATCAGATCTTCCTCCTGATGTAAACTTTGGCCAGACAGAAACAATGGCCCATTCTTCATGGCCCAAGCCAGCAGGCAACAATTTCTTCTCCAGCAAATTTAAAATGGGGAATCGATCATCAACACACATGCCCCAAACTCTAACTATACAAGACTGTAAAACATCACACCTGAATTAGGTAGGGTCATAAGAACACAAGAGACGCCAATGTTGGATCAGGCCAAAGGCCCATCCAGTCCAACACTCTGTGTCACACGGTGGCCAGAAATACCAGTGTCATCAGGAGATCCACCAATGGGGCCAGGACATTAAAAAGTCATAAAAGCAAGTGGCAGAAAAGCAGGCAACAAGAAGGTGCCAAGATGCAGAAGGCGGATGCAATGCTGTCAGCCGCTAGATTAAAAGAGGCAGCATGGCGTAGTGGTTAGATTTTGGCCTAGGTTATGGGAGATTCGGGGTTGAATCCCCACTCTGCCGTGGAAGCTTGCTGGGCAGCTTTGTGCCAATCACTCTGTCTCAGCCTATCCCGAAAGGCTGTTCTTGCAAAGACAAAACTGAGGCGTTAAGGTCAATGTTGTAAGCGACTTTGAATCCCAACTGGGGAGAAAAGCAGTAAATCAGAATCCAAGTATATAAACAAACAACATCATCCGTGCGAGTGTCCAACATGCAATTAAAAGCCGACAGCTAGTTTCAGCTCCTTAGGGTGTGCTGTATTTCCAGTGATGATTGCAGACGCCTAATAGCCACCTGGAAAGAGATGTTACCAGACCTGGGGCTTTCTGATTCCGTAAAGAACCTCAAAGGAAGCTTACTAATGCAAATTCCATTTAATTGTGCTGGCAAAAGACAGAGCACGAAGACTGCGAAAATTACATTTTCGGCAAGCACACCAAAAACCAGCCTGTTTAGGCTTCTCTGAAACTCCCTGTGTATAAAAGCACCAACTACTCTGGATAACTTACCTGTAAATCTCCACTGCTACCTGTCCATCACTTTATTACCGTCCCTACCTAGAAGAAGGTTTTATGTCTGCCTTTAATATGCCATATAAATGCCTCCCTCTACAGAAGAGCAACATGATATAAAATTGACTCCTTTCGCTTTGCATATACTATTTTCTGATAGCTTCATAATCTCTTGCGCCGAAGCAGTTAGTATCTTTCATGTTCTGATGTTGTTGTTTTTACCATGTGATACAGTGGAAGACATCCTGAAAAGCACAATTCCATTGAAGACTGTTGGGGAGACCCAGCTGAGCTCTGAGCAGGAGCAGGAGACAGGGGGGAAGGGTTCAGGTTTGTTAGGCACTGGGATGCTTTTTGGAACAAGAGGGAGCTGTACAGGCGAGACGGTCTCCACTTGCCCCGAGAAGGAACCAGGCTGCTGGCGCTTAAAATCAAAAAGGTGGCAGAGCAGTTTTTAAACTGAATATTGGGGGAAAGCCGACAGGAGATGAAAAGTCTCTGGTTCGGGTTGGCTCATCTCAGAGAGATGAGGGGGTACCTGTTGCTTTTCTACAGGGAGGTGGATTGAAATTGTCCACTGAGACCATGGCTAGTGACATGGACTGCCTGACAAGGTCTCGAGATTGCAAGAGGAAGGTGGCAGGCTTAACCAGTATGGGAAATTACAGCTGTTTCTATACAAATGCTCGAAGTGTCCGAGGTAAAATCGGGGAGTTGGAGTGCTTGGTGTCAGAGGGAAAAATAGACATTGTGGGTATTTCAGAAACTTGGTGGGATGAGGAAAATCAGTGGGATACGGTGATTCCCGGTTATATATTATATCGGAAGGATAGGGGGGGAAGGGTTGGAGGTGGGGTGGCTCTGTATGTCAGAGAGGGTATAAAGTCCAGAAAGATCGAGAGGCTAAGAGAATTGGATTCGCTTCTTGAAGTTCTGTGGGTTGAAATAGGGGGGCCAAAAGGAAACTTAACACTGGGAGTTTGTTATCGCCCACCGGATCAAAAGATAGAGGAGGATTATAAAATGATGAATGAATTAAAGATAGCAGCTAGACAAAAACACTGTGTCGTAATAGGTGATTTTAACTACCCACACATTGATTGGGTCAATATGTGTTCTAGTCGAGAGAAAGAGATTGAGTTTCTAGACACTCTAAATGACTGTGCTATGGAGCAGATGGTCATGGAACCTACCAGGGGAGAGGCGATCCTTGATTTGGTCCTAAGTAACACTCAAGACCTGGTGAGAGATGTAAAAGTGATTGCACCGCTTGGGAACAGTGATCATAATGTTGTTGAGTTCAACATTTGTACAAATAGGGAATTGGCCAAAAAGACTCACACAACCACTTTTAACTTTAAAAGGGGTAATTTTTCTGATATGAGGGGACATGTGGGGAGGAAACTGAAGGGAAAAGTAGAAAGGGTCAAAACCATTGGGGAAGCTTGGAAACTGTTTAAAACTACAATTCTAGAAGCTCAAATAAAATATATTCCGCAGGTTAGGAAAGGCACAAACAGGTATAAGAAAAAGCCTACATGGTTAACAAACAAAGTAATGGAAGCTGTAAAAGGTAAAAAGGATTCCTTTAAGCGGTGGAAAGCTAGTCACAGTGAGGCTGATAAAACAGAACACAGGCTATGGCAAATAAAATGCAAGTCTGTGGTCAGGCATGCAAAAAGGGAATATGAGGAGCATATAGCAAAAAATGTAAAGACCAACAATAAAACTTTCTTCAAATACATTAGAAACAGGAAACCAGCCAGGGAGGCAGTGGGGCCCTTGGATGACCAAGGGGTAAAAGGAGTACTGAAGGATGATAGGGAAATGGCTGAGAAGCTAAATGCATTTTTTGCCTCCGTCTTCACTGTGGAAGATGAGAGGTGCTTGCCCACTCCAGAGCCGCTGAGTTCGGGAGGGGTGTTGAAAGACCTGAGTCAGATTGAGGTGACGAGAGAGGAGGTCCTAAAACTGATAAACAACTTAAAAACTGATAAATCACCAGGCCCAGATGGCATACATCCAAGAGTTCTGAAAGAACTCAATTGTGAACTTGTGGATCTCCTGACAAAAATATGTAATCTCTCCTTAAAATCAGCCTCCATTCCTGAGGACTGGAAGGTAGCTAATGTCACTCCCATCTTTAAAAAGGGTTCCAGAGGAGATCCGGGAAATTACAGGCCTGTCAGTCTGACGTCGATACCGGGTAAATTGGTGGAAACCATTATTAAGGAAAGAATTAGTAGGCACATAGATGAACAAAACCTATTGAGGCAGACTCAACATGGGTTCTGTAAGGGAAGATCTTGTCTCACTAACCTGTTAATGTTCTTTGAGGGGGTGAACAAACATGTGGACAAGGGGGATCCAATAGATATTGTTTACCTTGACTTCCAGAAAGCTTTTGATAAAGTTCCTCATCAAAGGCTCCTAAGCAAGCTCAAAAATCATGGGATAAAAGGACAAGTCCTTTTATGGATCAAAAACTGGCTAATTAATAGAAAACAGAGAGTGAGTATAAATGGGCAGTTCTCCCAGTGGAGGGGTGTAAGCAGTGGGGTACCACAGGGATCAGTACTTGGTCCACTGCTTTTTAACTTGTTCATTAATGATTTGGAGTTGGGAGTAAGCAGTGAAGTGGCTAAATTTGCGGATGATACGAAGTTGTTCAGGGTGGTGAAAACCAGTGAGGATTGTGAGGCACTCCAAAGGGATCTGTCAAAGTTGGGCGAGTGGGCGTCAACATGGCAAATGGGGTTCAATGTGGCCAAGTGCAAGGTGATGCACATTGGAGCCAAAAATCCTAACTATAAATACACGTTGATGGGGTCTGAACTGGCAGAGACAGATCAAGAGAGAGATCTTGGAGTTGTAGTAGATAACTCACTGAAAATGTCGAGACAGTGTGTGACTGCAATAAAGAAGGCCAATGCTATGCTGGGGATTATTAGGAAGGGTATTGTAAACAGATCAGCCAATATCATAATGCCGCTATATAAATCAATGGTGCGACCTCATCTGGAATACTGTGTGCAATTCTGGTCACCACACCTTAAAAAGGATATTATAGCTTTGGAAAAAGTGCAGAAAAGAGCAACTCGAATGATAAAAGGGTTGGAACACTTTCCCTATGAGGAACGGTTAAGGCGCTTAGGGCTCTTTAGCTTGGAGAAACGACGACTGAGGGGTGACATGATTGAGGTTTATAAGATTATGCATGGGAAAGAGCAGGTAGAGAAAGAGGTACTTTTCTCCCTTTCTCACAATACAAGAACCCGTGGGCACTCCATGAAATTGCTGAGCGGTCGGGTTAGAACGGATAAAAGGAAGTACTTCTTCACCCAAAGAGTGATTAACACTTGGAATTCACTGCCACAGGAAGTGGTGGCAGCTACAAGCATGGACGGCTTCAAAAGGGAATTAGATAAGCATATGGAGCAGAGGTCCATCAGTGGCTATTAGCCACAAGGTATAGATAGGGACTCTGGGGCAAGTGATGCTCTGTCATCTTGGTGCTTGGGGGGGGGTCAACAGTGGGAGGGCTTCTAATGTCCTGGCCCCACTGGTGGACCTCCTGATGGCACTGGTATTTCTGGCCACTGTGGGATACAGAGTGTTGGACTGGATGGGCCTTTGGCCTGATCCAACATTGGCATCTCTTATGTTCTTATGGGGTATATTCCCATGTGCTTGCAAAGACAAAATTTCTGACCACCTTCAAAAACCACAGGATTGAGTCTCTCCTGTGAATGTAGCGATATCAGCATATTGCGAATTTCTCCACCCATATAGGTGATAGGTAATGAGGTGGAATAGGGATAGGAAATTTCCCAACGCAATGTCATCACATCACAGAGTTGCCTACTAAACAATACAGGAAAGAGACAAAACACAGGGCTGCGGCTTCTAGTGGTTGTCAGGGGACAAAATGGGGAGGATCCTGCTAACTAGTCGCAAGCTGAATAATATTTCACAGGCATTAAAAGCAGAACTTCGGGTGTGAACCAAAGGGCTCTTGTCCTTTGGCACAGCCAGCAAAGGGAGAGAAAGAGGATCAGCTTACCCAGGGGGGGCATGAGGGCTCATTCCCTCCACCGCAAAATGGGTGATCACAGCTGATAGCACCCATCATTCAGTTGGCAGTGGACCTTCTTGGTATTGGCCAATAGGGTCCTCCTTCCACTGGCTGCAGAATCCTCCTGGGCATGTGAAAGTAAATAGCATACCAGATTCGCTTCAGGGTACTGGTTTGACCTTTAAAGCCCTATATGGTCTGGGGGCTGCCTACCTAAGGAACCGCCTTTCCTCACATGTTCTGCAGAGAGCACTGAGGTTGGGGTTTCAAAACTGCTTGACCCTCCCTGGACTGAAAGAAGCCAGATTGGCCTCTACCAGGGCCAGGGCCTCTCAGTGGTGGAATGAGCTCCCGGAAGACAGTTTGTTGTAGTGGTTAAGTGCGCGGACTCTAATCTGGGAGAACCGGGTTTGATTCCCCACTCCTCCATTTGCACCTGCTGATGTGACCTTGGGTCAGTCACAAGCTCTGGCACAGCTGTCCTTGAAAAAGAGCAGTTTGTGTCAGAGATCTCTCAGCCCCACCCACCTCACAGGGTGTCTGTTGTGGCGGGAGGGGAAGGGAAAGGAGTTTGTAAGCCGGTCTGAGACTTCAAGTGAAGGGTGGGGTATAAACCCAATCTCTTCTTCAATCTCTTCTATTACAGTTCCGCAGGGCCTGTAAAAGGGAGCTCTTCCAACAGGCCTAAGATTAGGATCCGCCACTAATAATAACTGAATTGTTAATGCCCTCTATGTCAACAACAACATTAACAGCTAGGACTCTGGACACCGAACTCGGCCACACTTTTGTTACCATCAGAACACGGCCTACTGGGATGTGACGGCTATCAGCACTTTACCTGTATTTCTGATTGCTATGTTATGAATTTTATGAAGTTGTGTTGTGTCAATGCATCAATGTTTTCACATTTTAACTTTTAATGAAAGCCGCCCTGAGCTGGGAGGGCGAGATATAAATCAAAATAAATAAATAAATTCAGATCCAGACATGAAAATTTGATTAACAGTCACTGCATTATATTGTACAATACAATTAGGGTTGCCAAGTCGATTTTCTTCTGCGGCGGGGGGCTCCCGGACGGCGTCCACTAAAACCAAGAGGACTTTGCCACTGACCAACAGCATGTCACTCACGGAATCATAAAACTTTTCCTGTTTTTTTAATTTGTGATTTATGGCTGATTTTGATGTAGTCGTGCAATGGCTGTCTGATCTGTAAGTGTGGAAACCCACAGTCTATTTGTAATTTTACTGTTTTCTTTATTGTTGTTGTTGTTATTATCATTATCATCATCATCATCATCCCAAGGTACCTCTGCCCCCTGTGTCTGCTTCCCTAAGACTCTTGGCATAAATGGGGAAAATAGTGTAATAAATAAAGAAAAAATGCCTAATCCATCGCAATGGCTCTAAAAAAAAAGGCAATATCCTCTTTTATTAAGTAAAATTGTGTATTACATATTCTCCCCTGTGGCTCCAACACATTCTCCAAGTTCATTCAGGAGCATCCTCGTAAGAGAAGAAATTAGCAAGGGGAGTCCAAATAAATCTCCATTTTGCAAGAGGGGCCGGTTCCTTCCCATTTGCTAGCAGGAAAACAGACTGGAGTGGGGGGGGGGAATGAACAAGAATAATGAGGTCACAGTCCTCAGAGGGTTATGTTAAACAGCATTCAAAGGCTAAAGGTTAAGCTGCTCCTTATCATTAGGTTAGCTGTCTGCCACAGACTATTTAATAAAGACAGTGCGGTTAGCCAATTTAAATGGAAGTGATTGATTTTCATTTAGCATTTGCCCACCACTGCCAAGCCGTCACTGAAAAATCCATTGCGAGGTGACCCAACGAGAGGTGAATCGTATGTATCCATATACATTTAGTGACAGGAGACAGCAGCGGTAATCCAGCGCTACCTGTAATTGAATAAATACGCTCTTTCTTTATGTTTAAATTGTATTAAGGCAGTGACGTGGACTGTCACAGGAATGGTGATGTACTTGGACGCATTTCCCTGATGGGACGTGCTTGTGACACCCCTATTCTCATGCCAAGGTTTACTGCTCAACCTCCCCCCCCCCGTTAGACACTGCTAAGGGCTCTGACTCCATTGGCTTTGTGATGGATCTGTTTACCGTACTGTAGTTGGTGCTGCCAGGTGGTTTCTGGCTGTTGAACAGCCCCCCGCCCCCCAGCAGCCATTTTGCCTGCCTGGCATGCGCCAGGAGCTTAACACAGCATAGTGGTCAGAGCAGAGGTCATTTCAGGGCGGAACGCGGGGGATTGCAGTTCCCCCGGGTGAGGTACGGGGGGCAGGGCACATGACGAGGCCCCACCCCCTGCTTCCGGCCGCCCCGCTTCCGGCCCTCATTCAGCCAGAGGACAGATCTGCACGTCCCCCCCCCATAGCTAGCCAAAACAGTCCAGTGGAGCCTGAGCGGTGGGTGTTGCCTTCTGACACACTTCTGGTGATGTCAGGGGGTGTGGCATATGCTAATGAGTTATGCTAATGAGTTCCCCTAGCTCTTTTTCTACGAAACGACCCCTGGGTCAGAGTGATAAACTATGAAATGGGAGACCCAGCGTTCCAATCCCCACTCAGCCACAAGGCTTGCTGGATAACCTCGGGGTAGTCACTCAGCCAAACTTTCCACACTGAACTGCCGTGATGATAAAGTGGAAGAGAATCATGTACGCGGCCCAGAGCTCCTTGGAGAACAAGCGGAACGAAGACATACTAGACAGACAGAGAGAAGTTGGGCCTTTCCCTCCACAGCTGCCTAAGGATAAATAGGGAACTCTGTGGTATCACTTCCAGGCTTGACTACTGTCACTCGATCTACGCAGGCTTACCCTTGAGGCTGATGGGGTGCAAAACATGGCAGTATGCCTGCTGAATACGTCTGTTGTTGTTGTTCAGTCGCACAGTCGAGTCCGACTCTCCGCGACCCCATGGACCAGATCCCGCCAGGCCCTCCTGTCTTCTGCCGTCCTCTGAAGTTTGCTCAATTTCATGTTCGTTGCATCGATGACACTGTCAAACCATCTCATCCTTTGCCATCCCCGTCTTCTTTGACCTTCAGTCTTTCCCAGCATCAGGGTCTTCTCCAGTGAGTGCTCCCTTCTCATTTGGTGGCCAAAGTATTTGAGCTTCAGTTTCATTATCTGGCCTTCCAGGGAACAGTCAGGGTTGATTTCTTTTAGGATTGACTGATTTGATCTTCTGGCAGTCCAAGGGACTCTCAAGAGTCTTCTCCAGCACCATAGTTCAAAAGAATCTATTATTCGGCGCTCGGCCTTCCTTATAGTCCAACCCTCGCAGCCATACATGACTACTGGGAATACCATTGCTTTGACCATGCGGACTTTTGTTGGCAGGGTGATGTCTCTACTTTTTATCATGCTGTTTAGGTTCGCCATCGCTTTCCTCCCAAGGAGCAGGCGTCTTTTAATTTCATGGCTGCTGTCACAGTCTGCGGTGATCTGGGATCCCAGGAACGTGAAGTCTGTCACTACTTCCACGACTTCCCCTTCTATTTGCCAAGGAGTGATGGGGCCGGATGCCATGATCTTAGTTTTTTTGATGTTGAGCTTCATCAGACTACGTCTGTGCGGGTGTGTATTCAGCCAGTGCTCCACCAATTGCACTGGCTACCAGGTGAGTGCTGGATTTGCCTCAAGGTGCTAGTTATGGCCTTTAAAGCCCTATGCGGCCTGGGGCCAACATATCTAAGGGACCGCCTCTCCCCATATATGCCCATCTGCTGGTTATCCCCAACCCGCGGAACGTTCACTTAGCCTCAGCCAGGGCCAGGACTTTTTCTGCCCTGGCCCTGGCCTGGTGGAATAAGCTCCCAATGGAGATCAGGGAACCTGCAAAACAGAGCTGTTCCACCAGGCCTTCAGGTAAGGCAGTGGCCGTCTATTAATTGGCCTCCCTGCTGCAGTTTCTGCTATCGATAGGCTGCTACTGATAAGATCTTTAGAGTTCAGCCATGGCCCAATTGTTCCCAGTTTTAGGATTGCGGAATACATAATTGCTGCTATGCCCACCTTTTCACTGTTTTTATTGCTTAATATCTACTTTTAATTGCTAATTGATTGTAATTTATTGTTGTAACCCGCCCTGAGTCCATTCACGGGAAGGGCGGGATATAAATCTAAATAAATAAATGATACTTTGTTGAGGCCCCTCCCCTTCCTAGACCCCATCCTCCTCAGGCTCCATCCCCAAAATCTCCAGGCATTTTCCAACCTGGAGTTGGTAACCCTACTCTAGCCCTTGATACAGATCAACATTCAAGCTCCCACCTTCACCGTATCTAAGTACCTCGTTCTCCATGAGCACCCCGTTTCATACAACTGAAAAACCAATGCCATTTTGGCATTTTCTATAGTACGCTGAACTGCAGGCTGTGGAAGGTCAGTAGTTCAGCAGTTCGAGACCCAGGTTGTCGCATGACGGAGTGAGCTCCTGTCTCTAGTTCCAGCTCCTGCCAACCTAGCAGTTCGAAAGCAAGACATTGCAAGTAGATAAATAGGTACCAATTCGGTGGGAAGGTAACAGCGTTCCGTGCGCCTTGGTGTTTAGTCATGGCGGTCACATGACCACGGAAACGTCTTCGGACAGCGCTGGCTCTTCGGCTTTGAAACGGAGATGAGCACCGCAACCCTAGAGTCGGACTCGCCTGGCTTTTGAGCAAGGGAACCTTTACCTTTATAGTATCTCCCCTTCAGAAGTGGACTCATGTTTGCAAAAAAAGATTGAGAAGACATGCCTAAGCTATATCTGGAAGATAACACAAAAAATATAGGAGGGGCCCTCAAAAAGTTAATTCGGATTTTGTGACAAAAAAAAAAAATCTTACTTGGTAAGCACTCTCTGTAATTTCAAAATGCTAATAACTCAACTCTTTAATACTTCTCCCCCCTCCTTCTACTTTTAATATCTTAATGAAACCGTACTTCATTAATATGGGCTTTGAGCATGCAAAAATTAATTGTGAAAATAATAAAATCATTGAGAGTTATAGGAGTACAATAAAAAGATGAGAAGTAGTAAAATTGGATTTTTTTTTAATGCTCACCTGAAACAAACTGTCTCTATTTCTGTCTCTTTGAAAAGCATGTCACTTCCTGAGAGATCTGCTAATGTCCTTAAGTTTATGAGCATCCAAAGAATTCCGTGGTTCTCCTTTGAGAGTAATGTTGCTGGAGTAATGTCTCTTTCTGTTAGGTCCATCTCCAGGCTTTATTTGGGGGGGAGGGGTCCGGCTTCTACTATGATGCTCTGAAGACTCCTGAGTGCCTGGACACATACTTCCCCACACGTTCTACCACCAGGGACAAAAGATCATCAAGATATGATGGGTTGGGTCCAGTGAACTACTCACACAAAAATCACTGAGGTTCCCCACTTTCCTTTCACCCCCAGCAGCCATTTCCGACCCTAGGAAAAGTGATACCTGGGGTCAGGGGTCGTTTCATAGAAAAAGAGCTAGGGGGACTCATTAGCATAACTCATTAGCATATGCCACGCCCCCTGACATCACCGGAAGTGTGTCATAAGGCCACACCCCCGCCCCCAACGGTCCCGGCCGCCGCCGCCGGCCTTGCAGTTCCACTGCTGAGCCCCATGAGGGGCCCGGCGGTGGACCTGCAAGGCCGGCGGGAGTGCGAGGAAGCCCCGCGAAGGCCCTCCCTGGCCCCAGGCAGGCAGGGGTGGGGAGAGGCAGGGAGGAAGCAACTTACCCTCCCTCTTCTCCTGCCTCCTCCTGGCTGAATGAGGGCCGGAAGCGGGGCGGCCGGAAGCGGGGGGCGGGGCTTTGTCATGTGCCCCGCCCCCGTACCTCACCCGGGGGAACTGCGATCCCCCGCGAACCCCCCTGAAATGACCTCTGCCTGGGGTCATAGGACCCTCATGAAGTAACAGCCATGAGGGTCAGTGGGCTGCAGTGAGGAGGGGGAAGGTAAGGCAATCACTACCTCTTTCATCCGTGGTACTCCATCAATGGAAGAGGTAGGAAGGGTGATATTGTCCCCTTCTGCCTTCTCATTGCACCTCAATGACCCTTACGGCTATTCCACCATGCTGGTCCCATGACCTCAGGAATTAGCTTTCCTGGGGTCAGAAGCAGCTGGGGAGTAGGAAAGTGGGAAGAGCCGTAACCATCAGTGTCTCCTGCCAACAAGACCGCTGGATCCAACCCCGTCGCTTTTGCAAATATGGTGATGACAAAGAACAATGTCACACAAGGTAAATCACAGCCATGCATCAGTACAAAAGATTTACACACTATCAGGGCAAGCAAGTCATCAAAAAATGCTGCACAAACTCACTGGTCCAGATGTCAAATGAGACCTGTCTCGGACAGGCAAGTGAGGTGATCTCCAGCTCTACTTTGAGCTGCAACCTGATTGGGATTTGCCCCTTTCTTTAGCTCTGTATTCTGAATTTTCCTCTGCAAGTAGATGCTTAGGAACTGCAACCTAATAGAAGCATGAATTATTATCACATAAGGGCCCTTTGGGTGCAGTGCAAGAACGATCCTTATTTACTTATACTCAAGTTATTTCTTCTTCTTCCTGTCTTTATTGCCTCATATATTACCTGTAGTATTTCATTTGCCTGGCTCTGTTTTATGGATTTTATGCAGATTCTGATGGTGTCTTTGATTTTTATTCATACATCGCTGCTATGTTGTTCCTCTTTTTAATGCTGATTTTGGCACTGTTTTATTATTTTTTGGTTATTTTAAATTATTATTTATGATTTTAATTGCTTTTATAGTTTTTATGGGTTTTGAATGTATTGTAAGCCACTTTGAACAATTAAAAACCTAAATAAATGAATTATTTGTGGATGGCTGCCCTAGAATTGGGGTGGGGGCAGTGTTTCTCAGACTGGGATCTGCCCCCTACTAGGGTTCATGATGGTTTTCCAGGAAGTCGACTAATCTTTGTAAAGGCAAACTTGAGATAAGAGTCCTCTCAGTTTTCTAGGCACAGGACTGTGGACTCCCCAGGGTTTTATTTGGCTGTGACGCTACTGAGATTATAACTCAGGCACCCCCTCTTCCTGTCGCATGACTAATGTCACATGCTTGCAGTTCAGTGGGTCTGAGGACTGGAAGAGATGAAGACCACTAGTGTGTCCAACATCAGTGTTCGGACTATTAAAAATGACTGAGCTGGGTGCAGAATGAAGAAGGATCCCCAGTGGCACTGGATCACCTAGTTACCACCATATAACCTTCAAGGTTACATAATGAGCAAAGTGTAAATAGGAGCCATTATTGAGGGAGGGGGATTAGATGGCACTGTGAACCTTGCCTCTTAAGAAATCCCTTAGGTAAGGGAAACCTCCTATTTATGATTTTAATTGCTTTTATAGTTTTTATGGGTTTTGAATGTATTGTAAGCCACTTTGAACAATTAAAAACCTAAATAAATGAATTATTTGTGGATGGCTGCCCTAGAATTGGGGTGGGGGCAGTGTTTCTCAGACTGGGATCTGCCCCCTACTAGGGTTCATGATGGTTTTCCAGGAAGTCGACTAATCTTTGTAAAGGCAAACTTGAGATAAGAGTCCTCTCAGTTTTCTAGGCACAGGACTGTGGACTCCCCAGGGTTTTATTTGGCTGTGACGCTACTGAGATTATAACTCAGGCACCCCCTCTTCCTGTCGCATGACTAATGTCACATGCTTGCAGTTCGGTGGGTCTGAGGACTGGAAGAGATGAAGACCACTAGTGTGTCCAACATCAGTGTTCGGACTATTAAAAATGACTGAGCTGGGTGCAGAATGAAGAAGGATCCCCAGTGGCACTGGATCACCTAGTGAACCTTACCTCAAGAAATCCCTTAGGTAAGGGAAACCTCCTAACTTCAATGGGCAGGTACACTTAGTAGCTCCATTTTAGGCTAACAGTCCTCTTTCAATTAAACCATTTAGGATAACAATGGATGGTTCACCGATACCCAGTGTGGACATACACACTACAGCCAGTATGGGGGGCAACCAAAGTCAACTAAAGATCGATACTAAGTTGAGGGAAGCAGCCGTGTGCATAAAAAAGACAAAGACTATCACAGCAGCACCAGTAAATATCCTAAGGAAACCACAGTGCCTGATGGTGGTTCCTGGGAGAATCCATCCAGAAACTATACACATCCTGTTTGTATATCTGTCTTTGAATACATGGTAGGAAATCCCTACATCCCAACAAATGTTGCAAAGGTCTCAAAACTCAGAGCTATGCTGGTCAATCTTAATGACCTTCATTTGGTATATGTCCAAAAACTGGGCAGATAGTCATAAAATTCATCTGCATTCTCAGAATTCACGTGAACTTCAGCATTTATCAAATTTTGCTACTGTCTTCCTATTTTATACAGATATACATAGTCAACAAAATCCTTCATGCAATATGGGCTTTTGTTCCGTTGCCTGTCAATATATTATACGCAACCTAATTCTCAAAAGAGCATCTGATGCTCCTATGCAGACAGCGTGTTAAGGGCTTTCCTAATTAATAACCCAGATTAAAACCTCTTGGCAATCAATTAAGATTAATGCCAGAAGTCATTCTCCATTCCCCTGAACGCACCACCACCTCCCTCCCCTGTGCCCCCTTCTTCTGGTGCCCCCCTCGCAGGCTGTGAAAACCTTGGGTCGTGAAACTTTAATCCTGTTATCTGTTGCCTTCCCCATCTGAAAAGCCTACAGATTAACACGGCAGACATTATCGAATTTACAACCAGCCCCTCGGACAGCTGCCCTATTTTCCACAGTTAATGGAAAAGGAACTAATCTGGTTAAGAGCGTAGAACTAGTTCATAAATCTGGGTACACAAGACAGTTAAAGCTGTCACATCTCCCCTGGAGAGGAGCAACTGAATTAAACTGTCAGCTTTCTACTTGCTGCCTCTGGACGGGTAGCGAGCCCTTCTGTAAACTGGACTAATGAGATACTCAGTATTAACATAAAGCACGTCCGTTCCCAACAGGTCATAATAGCGGTGCCGGAATCAGAGCGTTTGCATTTTATGATTGAGCACAGTCATATATAGATACAGAAGGCATTTTGGTCTCTGCAAGCATCCTTCTGATTAAATGCAACAGTTTCGTTCTAATCGACTTTGTACCGGAGTGTCCCGAGGAAACGAAAAATAAACAATGACTATATCTGATGACAATGGATGGGCGACTTGTGGAGGGAGCAAGGTGAACACCTAGACCAACTCAACTTTCTGCATCTTTTCATTGTACACCAGTCAATCTTGGACAACAGCATTTGGCGGAGGGACATTGACAATGCACCCAAGAAACAACCACCTTTGTCATCCTTAATAGAGGTTATTCCACATGCCTTCCACACCCAAGTACTCGTCAAGGTCATCTTGTGGAACTGGTCTGCAATATTCTTTCTTCAACCTCCTCATAGCTCAACATACCTAAAAAAAAAATCCTCCTTCTTCTGCCACATCCCTTTGGAATCCTTAATGACCGAACAAGAGCCCATTCTCAACATAACACAATCAGTATTTGGACAGACAGCGCACATTCAGAGGAATTCTCCTCTGATTTGATTAGGTTAGCCCTCGGCGGTACTGGGCCTGCTAGAGAGGGATAGTTTCAGAGGGCAGCTGTGTTGGTCTGCAGTAGACCAGTTATTATTTTTTATTTATTATTATTATTATTATTATTATTATTATTATTATTATTATTATTATTATTATTATTATTATTATTATTATTATTATTATTATTATTATTATTATTATT